>NW_027149842.1:600000-810049 GCF_031143425.1 Pleurodeles waltl | reverse complement strand
GTCCACGTTGTGTTTTGGAGCATTTCCTGTGCAGGCACTAGGCCTACCCACAGTACGAGGTACCATGTTTTATGGGAGGCTCTTGGGGACAACGCTGGGTGAAAGAAAGTTGTGGCTCCTCTCAGATTCCAGAACCCTACTGACACCAAAATGTGAGGAGTAGAGTAGTGTTTTTTGACCAAGGTTTGAGGTTTGTAAGAATTCTGGGTAACAGAACCTTGTGATCCCCAAAAGTCACCCCATCCTAGCGTCCCTTGGGTGTTTAGTTTTAAGAAATGCACAGGTTTGGTAGTTTTCCCCTGGGGCCAGCTGAGCTAGATGCCAAATCCATAGCTAGGCACTTTGGCAAAAAACAGTTTTGCTTTCTTTGTGAAAATGTGATGTGTCCACGTTGTGTTTTGGGGCATTTCCTGTCGCGGGCGCTAGGCCCTACCCACACAAGTTAGGTACCTTTTTATCAAAAGACTTAGGCGAAGCAGGTGGAAGTAAAGTTGTGGCTCCTCTCAGATTCCAGAACTTTCTGTCACCAAATGTGAGTAAATCTTGTTTTTTTTTTTTGCCACATTTTGAAGTTTGAAAAGGATGCTGGGTAACAAAAGCTGTTGAGAGCCCCACAGGTCACCCCATCTTGCATTCCCTTGGGTGTCTAGTTTTACAAAATACACAGGTTTGGTAGATTTTCCAAGGTGCCGGCTGATCTAAATGCCTAAATCCACAGCTAGGCACACTGTAAAAAACAGCTCTGTTTTCTTTGGGAAAATGTGATGTGTCCACGTTGTGTTTTGGGACATTTCCTGTCGTGGGCACTACACCTACCCACAAGTGAGGTACCTGTTTTATCAAAAGGACTTGGGGGAACGCTGGGTGGAAGGAAGTTGTGGCTCCTCTCAGATACCAGAAGTTTCTGTCACCAAAATGTGAGGAAAAAAGTGTTTTTTTTTAGCAAAGTTTGAGGTTTGCGAAGAATTATGGGTACAGAACCTAGTGAGAGCTTCAGTCACCCCATCCTGGGTTCCCTTAAGTGTCTAGTTTTAAGAAATGCACAGGTTTGGTAGGTTTCTCTAAGTTCCAGCTGAGCTAGATGCCAAAATTCACAGCTAGGCACTTTGTAAAAAAACAGGTTTGCTTCTTTGGGAAAAGTGATGTGTCCACATTGTGTTTTAGGGCATTTCCTGTTGTGGGAACTAGGCCTACCCACACAAGTGAGGTACCTGTTTATCTGGATAATTGGGGGAACGCTGGGTGGAAGGAAAGTTTTGGCTCCTCTCAGATTTCAGAACTTTCTGTCCCCAAAATGTGAGGAAAAGGTGTTTTTTTTAACCAAAGTTTAAGCTTTGCGAAGAATTCTGAGTAACAGAACCTGGTGAGAGCCCCACAAGTCACCCCATCCTGGGTTCCCTTATGTGTCTAGTTTTAAGAAATGCACAGGCTTTGTAGGTTTTTTCTTGGTGCCCGGCTGATCTAAATGCCAAAATCCACAGCTAGGCGCACTGAAAAAAACAGATCTGTTTTCTTTGGAAAAATGTGATGTGTCCACGTTGTGTTTTGGGGCATTTCCTGTCGTGGGCACTAGGCCTACCACACATGAGGTACCTGTTTTATCAGGAGACTTGGGGGAATGCTGGATGGAAGGAAAGTTGTGGCTCCTCTCAGATTCCAGAACTTTCTGTCACCGAAATTTGAGGAAAAATAGTTTTGGACCAAATTTGAGGTTTGCCAAAGGATTCTGAGTATTAGAAGTTGGTAAGAGCCCACAAGGCACACCATCTTCGATTCCCTTGAGTGTCTAGTTTTAAGCAATGTACAGGTTTGATGGGTTTCCCTAGGCTGAGCTGAGTTAGAGGTCAAAATCCACAGCAAAGCACTAAGCAAAAAACAGCTCTGTTTATTTTGGAAAATATGATGTGTCCACAGTGTGTTTTCGGGCATTTCCTGTCGCGTGCGCTAGGCCTACCCACACAAGTGAGGTACCTGTTTTATTGGGAGACTTGGGGAACGCTGGGTGGAAAGAAAGTTGTTGCTCATCTCAGATTCCAGATCTTTCTGTCACCAAAATGTGAGGAAAACGTTTTTTTTTTTGCCCCATTTTGAGATTTGCAAAGGATTCTGGTGACAGAACCTGGTGAGAGCCCCACAAGTCACCCCATCTTGAATTCCCCTAGGTGTCTAGTTTTTAAAAATGCACAGGTTTGGTAGGTTTCCCTAGGTGCTGGCTGAGCTAGAGGTCAAAATCCACAGCAAAGCACTAAGCAAAAAAACAGCTCTGTTTTCTTTGGGAAAATGTGGATGTGTCTACGTTGTGTTTGGGGCATTTCCTGTGGGCAGGCACTAGGCCTACCCACATGTGAGGTACATGTTTTATTGGGAGACTTGGGGGAACGCTGGTGGAAGGAAAGTTGTGGCTCCTCTCAGATTCCAGAACTCTCTGTCACCAAAATGTGAGGAAAGAGTGATTTTTTGACCAAAGTTTGAGGTTTGCGAAGAATTCTGGGTAACAGAACCTTCTGAGATCCCCAAAAGTCACCCCATCCTAGGTTCCCTTAGGTGTTTTAGTTTAAGAAATGCACAGTTTGGTAGGTTTCCCTAGGTGCCAGTTGAGCTAGATGCCAAAATCCAAAGCTAGAAACTTTGCAAAAAACAGTTTTGCTTTCTTTGTGAAAATGTGATGTGTCCACGTTGTGTTTGGGACATTTCCTGTCCCGGGCACTAGGCCTACCTACTCAATTGAGGTACCATTTTTATCAAAAGACATAGGCGAAGCTGGGTGGAAATAAAGTTGTGGCTCCTCTCAGATTCCAGAACTTTCTGTCACCAAATGTGAGTAAATCTTGATTTTTTTGCCACATTTTGAAGTTTGAAAAGGATTCTGGGGTAACAAAACCTGGTGAGAGCCCCACAAGTCACCCCATCTTGCATTCCCTTGGGTATCTAGTTTTACAACATGCACAGGTGTGGTAGTTTTTCCTAGGTGCTGGCTGATCTAAACGCCTATATCCACAGCTAGGCACACTGCAAAAAACAGCTCTGTTTCTTTGGGAAAATATCATGTGTCCACATTGCGTTTTGGGGCATTTCCCTGTTGCGGGCACCAGGCCTACCCACAGGTGAGGTACGTGTTTTATCAGGAGACTTGGTGGAATGCTGGCTGGAAGGAAAGTTGTGGCTCCTCTCAGATTCCCGAACTTTCTGTCACCAAATGTGAGGAAGAAGTGTTTTCTTGACCAAGTTTTGAGATTTACGAAGGATTCTGGGTAACAAAAACTTAATGAGAACCCCACAAGTAACCCCATCCTGGGTACCCTTAGCTGTCTAGGTTTAAGAAATGCACAGGTTTGGTAGGTTTCCTTAGGTGCCAACTGAGCTAGATGGCCAAAATTCATAGCTAGAGCACTTTCCAAAAAAACAGCTCTGTTTTCTTTGGGAAAATGTGATGTGTCCACGTTGTGTTTTGGTGCATTTCCTGTGCAGGCACTAGGCCTACCCACACGTGAGGTACATGTTTTATTGGGAGACTTGGGGAAACGCTGGGTGAAAGAAAAGTTGTGGCTCCTCTCAGATTCCAGAACTCTCTGTCACCAAAATGTGAGGAGAGGAGTGTTTTTTGACCAAGGTTTGAGGTTTGCAAAGAATTCTGGGTAACAGAACCTTGTGAGATCCCCAAAAGTCACCCCATCCTAGGCTCCCTTGGGTGTTTAGTTTTAAGAAATGCACAGGTTTGGTAGTTTTCCCCTGGGGGCCAGCTGAGCTAGATGCCAAAATCCATAGCTAGGCACTTTGCAAAAAACAGTTTTGCTTTCTTTGTGAAAATGTGATGTGTCCACGTTGTGTTTTGGGGCATTTCCTGTCGCGGGCGCTAGGGCCTACCCACACAAGTTAGGTACCATTTTTATCAAAAGACTTAGGCGAAGCAGGTGGAAGTAAAGTTGTGGCTCCTCTCAGATCCAGAACTTTCTGTTCACCAAATGTGAGTAAATCTTGTTTTTTTTTTTGCCACATTTTGAAGTTTGAAAAGGATGCTGGGTAACAAAAGCTGTTGAGAGCCCCACAAGTCACCCCATCTTGCATTCCCTTGGGTGTCTAGTTTTACAAAATACACAGGGTTTGGTAGATTTTCCAAGGTGCCGGCTGATCTAAATGCCTAAATCCACAGCTAGGCACACTGTAAAAAAACAGCTCTGTTTTCTTTGGGAAAATGTGATGTGTCCACGTTGTGTTTTGGGACATTTCCTGTCGTGGGCACTACACCTACCCACAAGTGAGGTACCTGTTTTATCAAAAGACTTGGGGGAACGCTGGGTGGAAGGAAAGTTGTGGGCTCCTCTCAGATTCCAGAACTTTCTGTCACCAAAATGTGAGGAAAAAGTGTTTTTTTGAGCAAAGTTTGAGGTTTGCGAAGAATTATGGGTACAGAAACCTAGTGAGAGCCTTCAGTCACCCCATCCTGGGTTCCCTTAAGTGTCTAGTTTTAAGAAATGCACAGGTTTGGTAGGTTTCTCTAAGTTCCAGCTGAGCTAGATGCCAAAATTCACAGCTAGGCACTTTGTAAAAAACAGGTTTGCTTTCTTTGGGAAAATGTGATGTGTCCACATTGTGTTTTAGGGCATTTCCTGTTGTGGGAACTAGGCCTACCCACACAAGTGAGGTACCTGTTTTATCTGGATAATTGGGGGAACGCTAGGTGGAAGGAAAGTTTTGGCTCCTCTCAGATTTCAGAACTTTCTGTCCCCCAAAATGTGAGGAAAAGGTGTTTTTTTTAACCAAAGTTTAAGCTTTGCGAAGAATTCTGAGTAACAGAACCTGGTGAGAGCCCCACAAGTCACCCCATCCTGGGTTCCCTTATGTGTCTAGTTTTAAGAAATGCACAGGCTTTGTAGGTTTTTCTTGGTGCCGGCTGATCTAAATGCCAAATCCACAGCTAGGCGCACTGAAAAAAACAGATCTGTTTTCTTTGGAAAAATGTGATGTGTCCACGTTGTGTTTTGGGGCATTCCTGTCGTGGGCACTAGGCCTACCCACACATGAGGTACCTGTTTTATCAGGAGACTTGGGGGAATGCTGGATGGAAGGAAAGTTGTGGCTCCTCTCAGATTCCAGAACTTTCTGTCACCGAAATGTGAGGAAAAATTGTTTTGGACCAAATGTTGAGGTTTGCAAAGGATTCTGGGTATTAGAAGTTGGTAAGAGCCCACAAGGCACACCCATCTTCGATTCCCTTGAGTGTCTAGTTTTAAGCAATGTACAGGTTTGGTGGGTTTCCCTAGGTGCTGGACTGAGTTAGAGGTCAAAATCCACAGCAAAGCACTAAGCAAAAAACAGCTCTGTTTTATTTTGGAAAATATGATGTGTCCACAGTGTGTTTTCGGGCATTTCCTGTCGCGTGCGCTAGGGCCTACCCACACAAGTGAGGTACCTGTTTTATTGGGAGACTTGGGGGAACGCTGGGTGGAAAGAAAGTTGTTGCTCATCTCAGATTCCAGATCTTTCTGTCACCAAAATGTGAGGAAAAAGTTTGTTTTTTTTGCCACATTTTGAGATTTGCAAAGGATTCTGGTGGACAGAACCTGGTGAGAGCCCCACAAGTCACCCCATCTTGAATTCCCCTAGGTGTCTAGTTTTTAAAAATGCACAGGTTTGGTAGGTTTCCTAAGGTGCTGGCTGAGCTAGAGGTCAAAATCCACAGCAAAGCACTAAGCAAAAAACAGCTCTGTTTTCTTTGGGAAAATGTGATGTGTCTACGTTGTGTTTTGGGGCATTTCCTGTGGCAGGCACTAGGCCTACCCACATGTGAGGTACATGTTTTATTGGGAGACTTGGGGGAACGCTGGGTGGAAGGAAAGTTGTGGCTCCTCTCAGATTCCAGAACTCTCTGTCACCAAAATGTGAGGAAAGAGTGATTTTTTGACCAAAGTTTGAGGTTTGCGAAGAATTCTGGGTAACAGAACCTTCTGAGATCCCCAAAAGTCACCCCATCCTAGGTTCCCTTAGGTGTTTAGTTTTAAGAAATGCACAGGTTTGGTAGGTTTCCCTAGGTGCCAGTTGAGCTAGATGCCAAAATCCAAAGCTAGAAACTTTGCAAAAAACAGTTTTGCTTTCTTTGTGAAAATGTGACGTGTCCACGTTGTGTTTTGGGACATTTCCTGTCCCGGGCACTAGGCCTACCTACTCAAGTGAGGTACCATTTTTATCAAAAGACATAGGCGAATCTGGGTGGAAATAAAGTTGTGGCTCCTCTCAGATTCCAGAACTTTCTGTCACCAAATGTGAGTAAATCTTGATTTTTTTGCCACATTTTGAAGTTTGAAAAGGATTCTGGGTAACAAAACCTGGTGAGAGCCCCACAAGTCACCCCATCTTGCATTCCCTTGGGTATCTAGTTTTACAACATGCACAGGTGTGGTAGTTTTTCCTAGGTGCTGGCTGATCTAAACGCCTATATCCACAGCTAGGCACACTGCAAAAAACAGCTCTGTTTCTTTGGGAAAATATCATGTGTCCACATTGCGTTTTGGGGCATTTCCTGTTGCGGGCACCAGGCCTACCCACAGGTGAGGTACGTGTTTTATCAGGAGACTTGGTGGAATGCTGGCTGGAAGGAAAGTTGTGGCTCCTCTCAGATTCCCGAACTTTCTGTCACCAAAATGTGAGGAAGAAGTGTTTTCTTGACCAAGTTTTGAGATTTACGAAGGATTCTGGGTAACAAAAACTTAATGAGAACCCCACAAGTAACCCCATCCTGGGTACCCTTAGTAAGAAATGCACAGGTTTGGTAGGTTTCCTTAGGTGCCAACTGAGCTAGATGCCAAAATTCATAGCTAGGCACTTTCCAAAAAAACAGCTCTGTTTTCTTTGGGAAAATGTGATGTGTCCACGTTGTGTTTTGGTGCATTTCCTGTGCAGGCACTAGGCCTACCCACACGTGAGGTACATGTTTTATTGGGAGACTTGGGGAAACGCTGGGTGAAAGAAAAGTTGTGGCTCCTCTCAGATTCCAGAACTCTCTGTCACCAAAATGTGAGGAGAGAGTGTTTTTTGACCAAGGTTTGAGGTTTGCAAAGAATTATGGGTAACAGAACCTTGTGAGATCCCCAAAAGTCACCCCATCCTAGGCTCCCTTGGGTGTTTAGTTTTAAGAAATGCACAGGTTTGGTAGTTTTCCCTGGGGGCCAGCTGAGCTAGATGCCAAAATCCATAGCTAGGCACTTTGCAAAAAACAGTTTTGCTTTCTTTGTGAAAATGTGATGTGTCCACGTTGTGTTTTGGGGCATTTCCTGTCACGGGCGCTAGGCCTACCCACACAAGTTAGGTACCATTTTTATCAAAAGACTTAGGCGAAGCAGGTGGAAGTAAAGTTGTGGCTCCTCTCAGATTCCAGAACTTTCTGTCACCAAATGTGAGTAAATCTTGTTTTTTTTTTTGTCACATTTTGAAGTTTGAAAAGGATGCTGGGTCACAAAAGCTGTTGAGAGCCCCACAAGTCACCCCATCTTGCATTCCCTTGGGTGTCGAGTTTTACAAAATACACAGGTTTCGTAGATTTTCCAAGGTGCCGGCTGATCTAAATGCCTAAATCCACAGCTAGGCACACTGTAAAAAACAGCTCTGTTTTCTTTGGGAAAATGTGATGTGTCCACGTTGTGTTTTGGGACATTTCCTGTCGTGGGCACTACACCTACCCACAAGTGAGGTACCTGTTTTATCAAAAGACTTGGGGGAACGCTGGGTGGAAGGAAAGTTGTGGCTCCTCTCAGATTCCAGAACTTTCTGTCACCAAAATGTGAGGAAAAAGTGTTTTTTTGAGCAAAGTTTGAGGTTTGCGAAGAA
This sequence comes from Pleurodeles waltl, assembly GCF_031143425.1. NCBI lineage: Eukaryota > Metazoa > Chordata > Amphibia > Caudata > Salamandridae > Pleurodeles > Pleurodeles waltl. The sequence goes on along the minus strand of NW_027149842.1, from coordinate 802,228 downwards.
TTATGGGTACAGAACCTAGTGAGAGCCTTCAAGTCACCCCATCCTGGGTTCCCTTAAGTGTCTAGTTTTAAGAAATGCACAGGTTTGGTAGGTTTCTCTAAGTTCCAGCTGAGCTAGATGCCAAAATTCACAGCTAGGCACTTTGTAAAAAACAGGTTTGCTTTCTTTGGGAAAATGTGATGTGTCCACATTGTGTTTTAGGGCATTTCCTGTTGTGGGAACTAGGCCTACCCACACAAGTGAGGTACCTGTTTTATCTGGATAATTGGGGGAACGCTGGGTGGAAGGAAAGTTTTGGCTCCTCTCAGATTTCAGAACTTTCTGTCCCCAAAATGTGAGGAAAAGGTGTTTTTTTTAACCAAAGTTTAAGCTTTGCGAATAATTCTGAGTAACTGAACCTGGTGAGAGCCCCACAAGTCACCCCATCCTGGGTTCCCTTATGTGTCTAGTTTTAAGAAATGCACAGGCTTTGTAGGTTTTTCTTGGTGCCGGCTGATCTAAATGCCAAAATCCACAGCTAGGCGCACTGAAAAAAACAGATCTGTTTTCTTTGGAAAAATGTGATGTGTCCACGTTGTGTTTTGGGGCATTTCCTGTCGTGGGCACTAGGCCTACCCACACATGAGGTACCTGTTTTATCAGGAGACTTGGGGGAATGCTGGATGGAAGGAAAGTTGTGGCTCCTCTCAGATTCCAGAACTTTCTGTCACCGAAATGTGAGGAAAAATTGTTTTGGACCAAATTTTGAGGTTTGCAAAGGATTCTGGGTATTAGAAGTTGGTAAGAGCCCACAAGGCACACCATCTTCGATTCCCTTGAGTGTCTAGTTTTAAGCAATGTACAGGTTTGGTGGGTTTCCCTAGGTGCTGGCTGAGTTAGAGGTCAAAATCCACAGCAAAGCACTAAGCAAAAAACAGCTCTGTTTTATTTTGGAAAATATGATGTGTCCACAGTGTGTTTTCGGGCATTTCCTGTCGCGTGCTCTAGGCCTACCCACACAAGTGAGGTACCTGTTTTATTGGGAGACTTGGGGGAACGCTGGGTGGAAAGAAAGTTGTTGCTCATCTCAGATTCCAGATCTTTCTGTCACCAAAATGTGAGGAAAAAGTTTTTTTTTTTGCCACAGTTTGAGATTTGCAAAGGATTCTGGTGGACAGAACCTGGTGAGAGCCCCACAAGTCACCCCATCTTGAATTCCCCTAGGTGTCTAGTTTTTAAAAATGCACAGGTTTGGTAGGTTTCCTAAGGTGCTGGCTGAGCTAGAGGTCAAAATCCACAGCAAAGCACTAAGCAAAAAACAGCTCTGTTTTCTTTGGGAAAATGTGATGTGTCTACGTTGTGTTTTGGGGCATTTCCTGTGGCAGGCACTAGGCCTACCCACATGTGAGGTACATGTTTTATTGGGAGACTTTGGGGAACGCTGGGTGGAAGGAAAGTTGTGGCTCCTCTCAGATTCCAGAACTCTCTGTCACCAAAATGTGAGGAAAGAGTGATTTTTTGACCAAAGTTTGAGGTTTGCGAAGAATTCTGGGTAACAGAACCTTCTGAGATCCCCAAAAGTCACCCCATCCTAGGTTCCCTTAGGTGTTTAGTTTTAAGAAATGCACAGGTTTGGTAGGTTTCCCTAGGTGCCAGTTGAGCTAGATGCCAAAATCCAAAGCTAGAAACTTTGCAAAAAACAGTTTTGCTTTCTTTGTGAAAATGTGATGTGTCCACGTTGTGTTTTGGGACATTTCCTGTCCCGGGCACTAGGCCTACCTACTCAAGTGAGGTACCATTTTTATCAAAAGACATAGGCGAAGCTGGGTGGAAATAAAGTTGTGGCTCCTCTCAGATTCCAGAACTTTCTGTCACCAAATGTGAGTAAATCTTGATTTTTTTGCCACATTTTGAAGTTTGAAAAGGATTCTGGGTAACAAAACCTGGTGAGAGCCCCACAAGTCACCCCATCTTGCATTCCCTTGGGTATCTAGTTTTACAACATGCACAGGTGTGGTAGTTTTTCCTAGGTGCTGGCTGATCTAAACGCCTATATCCACAGCTAGGCACACTGCAAAAAACAGCTCTGTTTCTTTGGGAAAATATCATGTGTCCACATTGTGTTTTGGGGCATTTCCTGTTGCGGGCACCAGGCCTACCCACAGGTGAGGTACGTGTTTTATCAGGAGACTTGGTGGAATGCTGGCTGGAAGGAAAGTTGTGGTTCCTCTCAGATTCCCGAACTTTCTGTCACCAAAATGTGAGGAAGAAGTGTTTTCTTGACCAAGTTTTGAGATTTACGAAGGATTCTGGGTAACAAAAACTTAATGAGGACCCCACAAGTAACCCCATCCTGGGTACCCTTAGCTGTCTAGGTTTAAGAAATGCACAGGTTTGGTAGGTTTCCTTAGGTGCCAACTGAGCTAGATGGCAAAATTCATAGCTAGGCACTTTCCAAAAAAACAGCTCTGTTTTCTTTGGGAAAATGTGATGTGTCCACGTTGTGTTTTGGTGCATTTCCTGTGCAGGCACTAGGCCTACCCAAACGTGAGGTACATGTTTTATTGGGAGACTTGGGAAAACGCTGGGTGAAAGAAAAGTTGTGGCTCCTCTCAGATTCCAGAACTCTCTGTCACCAAAATGTGAGGAGAGAGTGTTTTTTGACCAAGGTTTGAGGTTTGCAAAGAATTCTGGGTAACAGAACCTTGTGAGATCCCCAAAAGTCACCCCATCCTAGGCTCCCTTGGGTGTTTAGTTTTAAGAAATGCACAGGTTTGGTAGTTTTCCCTGGGGGCCAGCTGAGCTAGATGCCAAAATCCATAGCTAGGCACTTTGCAAAAAACAGTTTTGCTTTCTTTGTGAAAATGTGATGTGTCCACGTTGTGTTTTGGGGCATTTCCTGTCGCGGGCGCTAGGCCTACCCACACAAGTTAGGTACCATTTTTATCAAAAGACTTAGGCGAAGCAGGTGGAAGTAAAGTTGTGGCTCCTCTCAGATTCCAGAACTTTCTGTCACCAAATGTGAGTAAATCTTTTTTTTTTTTTTGCCATATTTTGAAGTTTGAAAAGGATGCTGGGTAACAAAAGCTGTTGAGAGCCCCACAAGTCACCCCATCTTGCATTCCCTTGGGTGTCTAGTTTTACAAAATACACAGGTTTGGTAGATTTTCCAAGGTGCCGGCTGATCTAAATGCCTAAATCCACAGCTAGGCACACTGTAAAAAACAGCTCTGTTTTCTTTGGGAAAATGTGATGTGTCCACGTTGTGTTTTGGGACATTTCCTGTCGTGGGCACTACACCTACCCACAAGTGAGGTACCTGTTTTATCAAAAGACTTGGGGGAACGCTGGGTGGAAGGAAAGTTGTGGCTCCTCTCAGATTCCAGAAGTTTCTGTCACCAAAATGTGAGGAAAAAGTGTTTTTTTTAGCAAAGTTTGAGGTTTGCGAAGAATTATGGGTACAGAACCTAGTGAGAGCCTTCAAGTCACCCCATCCTGGGTTCCCTTAAGTGTCTAGTTTTAAGAAATGCACAGGTTTGGTAGGTTTCTCTAAGTTCCAGCTGAGCTAGATGCCAAAATTCACAGCTAGGCACTTTGTAAAAAACAGGTTTGCTTTCTTTGGGAAAATGTGATGTGTCCACATTGTGTTTTAGGGCATTTCCTGTTGTGGGAACTAGGCCTACCCACACAAGTGAGGTACCTGTTTTATCTGGATAATTGGGGGAATGCTGGGTGGAAGGAAAGTTTTGGCTCCTCTCAGATTTCAGAACTTTCTGTCCCCAAAATGTGAGGAAAAGGTGTTTTTTTTAACCAAAGTTTAAGCTTTGCGAAGAATTCTGAGTAACAGAACCTGGTGAGAGCCCCACAAGTCACCCCATCCTGGGTTCCCTTATGTGTCTAGTTTTAAGAAATGCACAGGCTTTGTAGGTTTTTCTTGGTGCCGGCTGATCTAAATGCCAAAATCCACAGCTAGGCGCACTGAAAAAAACAGATCTGTTTTCTTTGGAAAAATGTGATGTGTCCACGTTGTGTTTTGGGGCATTTCCTGTCGTGGGCACTAGGCCTACCCACACATGAGGTACCTGTTTTATCAGGAGACTTGGGGGAATGCTGGATGGAAGGAAAGTTGTGGCTCCTCTCAGATTCCAGAACTTTCTGTCACCGAAATGTGAGGAAAAATTGTTTTGGACCAAATTTTGAGGTTTGCAAAGGATTCTGGGTATTAGAAGTTGGTAAGAGCCCACAAGGCACACCATCTTCGATTCCCTTGAGTGTCTAGTTTTAAGCAATGTACAGGTTTGGTGGGTTTCCCTAGGTGCTGGCTGAGTTAGAGGTCAAAATCCACAGCAAAGCACTAAGCAAAAAACAGCTCTGTTTTATTTTGGAAAATATGATGTGTCCACAGTGTGTTTTCGGGCATTTCCTGTCGCGTGCTCTAGGCCTACCCACACAAGTGAGGTACCTGTTTTATTGGGAGACTTGGGGGAACGCTGGGTGGAAAGAAAGTTGTTGCTCATCTCAGATTCCAGATCTTTCTGTCACCAAAATGTGAGGAAAAAGTTTTTTTTTTTGCCACATTTTGAGATTTGCAAAGGATTCTGGTGGACAGAACCTGGTGAGAGCCCCACAAGTCACCCCATCTTGAATTCCCCTAGGTGTCTAGTTTTTAAAAATGCACAGGTTTGGTAGGTTTCCCTAGGTGCTGGCTGAGCTAGAGGTCAAAATCCACAGCAAAGCACTAAGCAAAAAACAGCTCTGTTTTCTTTGGGAAAATGTGATGTGTCTACGTTGTGTTTTGGGGCATTTCCTGTGGCAGGCACTAGGCCTACCCACATGTGAGGTACATGTTTTATTGGGAGACTTGGGGGAACGCTGGGTGGAAGGAAAGTTGTGGCTCCTCTCAGATTCCAGAACTCTCTGTCACCAAAATGTGAGGAAAGAGTGATTTTTTGACCAAAGTTTGAGGTTTGCGAAGAATTCTGGGTAACAGAACCTTCTGAGATCCCCAAAAGTCACCCCATCCTAGGTTCCCTTAGGTGTTTAGTTTTAAGAAATGCACAGGTTTGGTAGGTTTCCCTAGGTGCCAGTTGAGCTAGATGCCAAAATCCAAAGCTAGAAACTTTGCAAAAAACAGTTTTGCTTTCTTTGTGAAAATGTGATGTGTCCACGTTGTGTTTTGGGACATTTCCTGTCCCGGGCACTAGGCCTACCTACTCAAGTGAGGTACCATTTTTATCAAAAGACATAGGCGAAGCTGGGTGGAAATAAAGTTGTGGCTCCTCTCAGATTCCAGAACTTTCTGTCACCAAATGTGAGTAAATCTTGATTTTTTTGCCACATTTTGAAGTTTGAAAAGGATTCTGGGTAACAAAACCTGGTGAGAGCCCCACAAGTCACCCCATCTTGCATTCCCTTGGGTATCTAGTTTTACAACATGCACAGGTGTGGTAGTTTTTCCTAGGTGCTGGCTGATCTAAACGCCTATATCCACAGCTAGGCACACTGCAAAAAACAGCTCTGTTTCTTTGGGAAAATATCATGTGTCCACATTGTGTTTTGGGGCATTTCCTGTTGCGGGCACCAGGCCTACCCACAGGTGAGGTACGTGTTTTATCAGGAGACTTGGTGGAATGCTGGCTGGAAGGAAAGTTGTGGTTCCTCTCAGATTCCCGAACTTTCTGTCACCAAAATGTGAGGAAGAAGTGTTTTTTTGACCAAGTTTTGAGATTTACGAAGGATTCTAGGTAACAAAAACTTAATGAGGACCCCACAAGTAACCCCATCCTGGGTACCCTTAGCTGTCTAGGTTTAAGAAATGCACAGGTTTGGTAGGTTTCCTTAGGTGTCAACTGAGCTAGATGCCAAAATTCATAGCTAGGCACTTTCCAAAAAAACAGCTCTGTTTTCTTTGGGAAAATGTGATGTGTCCACGTTGTGTTTTGGTGCATTTCCTGTGCACACACGTGAGGTACATGTTTTATTGGGAGACTTGGGGAAACGCTGGGTGAAAGAAAAGTTGTGGCTCCTCTCAGATTCCACAACTCTCTGTCACCAAAATGTGAGGAGAGAGTGTTTTTTGACCAAGGTTTGAGGTTTGCAAAGAATTCTGGGTAACAGAACCTTGTGAGATCCCCAAAAGTCACCCCATCCTAGGCTCCCTTGGGTGTTTAGTTTTAAGAAATGCACAGGTTTGGTAGTTTTCCCTGGGGGCCAGCTGAGCTAGATGCCAAAATCCATAGCTAGGCACTTTGCAAAAAACAGTTTTGCTTTCTTTGTGAAAATGTGATGTGTCCACGTTGTGTTTTGGGGCATTTCCTGGCGCGGGCGCTAGGCCTACCCACACAAGTTAGGTACCATTTTTATCAAAAGACTTAGGCGAAGCAGGTGGAAGTAAAGTTGTGGCTCCTCTCAGATTCCAGAACTTTCTGTCACCAAATGTGAGTAAATCTTGTTTTTGTTTTTGCCACATTTTGAAGTTTGAAAAGGATGCTTTGTAACAAAAGCTGTTGAGAGCCCCACAAGTCACACCATCTTGCATTCCCTTGGGTGTCTAGTTTTACAAAATACACAGGTTTGGTAGATTTTCCAAGGTGCCTAAATGCCTAAATCCACAGCTAGGCACACTGTAAAAAACAGCTCTGTTTTCTTTGGGAAAATGTGATGTGTCCACGTTGTGTTTTGGGGCATTTCCTGTCGTGGGCACTACACCTACCCACAAGTGAGGTACCTGTTTTATCAAAAGACTTGGTGGAACGCTGGGTGGAAGGAAAGTTGTGGCTCCTCTCCTATTCCAGAACTTTCTGTCACCAAAATGTGAGGAAAAAGTGTTTTTTGAGCAAAGTTTGAGGTTTGCGAAGAATTATGGGTACAGAACCTAGTGAGAGCCCCTCAAGTCACCCCATCCTGGGTTCCCTTAGGTGTCTAGTTTTAAGAAAAGCACAGGTTGGGTAGGTTTCTCGAAGTTCCAGCTGAGCTAGATGCCAAAATTCACAGCTAGGCACTTTGTAAAAAACAGGTTTGCTTTCTTTGGGAAAATGTGATGTGTCCACGTTGTGTTTTAGGGCATTTCCTGTTGTGGGAACTAGGCCTACCCACACAAGTGAGGTACCTGTTTTATCGGGATACTTGGGGGAACGCTGGGTGGAAGGAAAGTTTTGGCTCCTCTCAGATTTCAGAACTTTCTGTCCCCAAAATGTGAGGAAAAGGTGTTTTTTTTACCAAAGTTTAAGCTTTGCGAAGAATTCTGTGTAACAGAACCTGGTGAGAGCCCACAAGTCACCCCATCCTGGGTTCCCTTATGTGTCTAGTTTTAAGAAATGCACAGGCTTTGTAGTTTTTCCTTGGTGCCGGCTGATCTAAATGCCAAAATCCACAGCTAGGCACACTGAAAAAAACAGATCTGTTTTCTTTGGGAAAATGTGATGTGTCCACGTTGTGTTTTGGGGCATTTCCTGTTGTGGGCACTAGGGCTACCCACACATGAGGTACCTGTTTTATCAGGAGACTTGGGGGAATTCTGGGTGGAAGGAAAGTTGTGGCTCCTCTCAGATTCCAGAACTTTCTGTCACTGAAATGTGAGGAAAACTTTTTTGGGCCAAATGTTGAGGTTTGCAAAGGATTCTGGGTATTAGAAGTTGGTAAGAGCCCACAATTCACCCCATCTTGGATTCCCCTCGGTGTCTAGTTTTAAGAAATGCACAGGTTTGGTAGGTTTCCTAGGTGCTGGCTGAGCTAGATGCCAAAAAGAAGAGCTAGGCACTTTGCAAAAAACAGGTCTGCTTTCTTTGGGAAAACATGATGTGTCCACATTGTGTTTTAGGGCATTTCCGGTTGTGGGAACTAGGCCCACCCACACAAGTGAGGTACCATTTTGATCAGGAGACTGGGAGGAAAGCTTGGTGGAATGAGGTTGTGGCTCCTCTTAGATTCCAGAACCTTCTATCAACAAAATGTGAGGAAAACTTGTTTTTTTGACCAAAGATTGAGGTTTGCAAAGGATTCTGGGTAACAGAACCTAGTCAGAGCCCCACAATTCACCCCATCTTGGATTCCCCTCGGTGTCTAGTTTTAAGAAATGCACAGGTTTGGTAGGTTTATCTGGGTGCTGGCTGAGCTAGATGACAAAATCCAGAGATAGGCACTTTGCAAAAAACAGATCTCCTTACTTTGGGAAAATGTGATGTGTCCACAATGTGTTTTACGGCATTTCCTGTTGTGGGAACTAGGCCTACCCACACAAGTGAGGAACCATTTTGATCATGAGACTTGGGAGAACCGCTGGTTGGAATGCAAGTTGTGGCTTCTCTCAGATTGCAGAACTTTCTGTCACCAAAATGTGAGGAAAAAGTGTTTTTTTGACCAAAGATTGAGGTATGCGTAGGATTCTAGGTAACAGAATCTAGTGAGAGCCCCACAAGTCACCCCATCCTGGATTCCCTTAGATGTCTAGTTTTAAGAAATGCACAGGTGTGGTAGGTTTCCCTCTGAGCTAGGTGTGCTAGATGCCAAAATCCAGAGCTAGGCACTTTGCAAAAAACAGTTTTGCTTTCTTTGGGAAAATGTGACGTGTCCACGTTGAGGTTTGGGGCATTTGCTGTCGCGAGAACTTGGTCTACCCACACAAGTGAGGTACAATTTTTATAGGGAGACGTGGGGGAACGCTGGTTGGAAGGAAAGTTGTGGCTCCTCTCAGATTCTAGAACTTTCTGTCACCGAAATGTGAGGAAAAAGTTTTTTGGGGAGAAATTTGAGGTTTGGAAAGGATGCTGGGTATCAGACCCTGGTAAGAGCCCCACAGGTCACCCCCATCTTGGATTCTCTTGGGTGTCTAGTTCTAAGAAATGCACAAGTTTGGTTGGTTTCCCTAGGTGCCGGCTGAGCTAGAGGCCAAAATCCGCAGCAAGGCACTTTGCAAAAACAGCTCTGTTTTCTTTGGGAAAATATGATGTGTCCACGTTGTGTTTTGGGGCATTTCCTGCTGCGGACACTAGGCGTACCACACAAGTGAGGTACCAGTTTTATTGCGAGACATGGTGGAACGCTAGGTGGAAGGAAAGGTGTGGCTCCTCTGAGATTCCAGAACTTTCTGTCACCAAAATGTGAGGAAAAAGTATTTTTTTGGGCCACATTTTGAGATTTGCAAATGATTCTGGGTAACAGAACCTAGTGAGAGCCTCAGAAGTCACCCCATCTTGCATTCCCTTAGGTGTCTAGTTTTTAAAAATGCAGAGGTTTGGTAGGTTTTCCTAGGTGCCAGCTGATCTAGAGGCCAAAATCCACAGTTAGGCACACTGCATAAAACAGCTCTGTTTTCTTTGGGAAAATGTGATGTGTCTATGTTGTGTGTTGGGGCATTTTTTGTTGCGGGCACTAGGCCTACCCACACGTGAGGTACCTGTTTTATTGGGAGACTTGGGGGAACGCTGGGTGGAAGGAAAGTTGTGGCTCCTCTCAGATTCCATAACATTCTGTCACAGAAATGTGAGGAAAAAGTGTTTTTGGCCAAATTTTGAGGTTTGCAAAGGATTCTGGGTAACAGAACCTGGTAAGAGCTCCACAAGTCACCCCATCTTGGATTCCCTTTGTGTCTAGTTTTAAGAAATGCACAGGTTTGGTAGGTTTCCCTAGGTGCCGACTGAGCTAGAGACCAAAATCCACAGCAAGACACTTTGCAAAAAAGAGCTTTGTTTTCTTTGGGAAAATGTGATGTGAATGAGGTTGTGGCTGCTCTTAGATTCCAGAACCTTCTATCAACAAAATGCGAGGAAAACGTGTTTTTTTGACCAAAGATTGAGGTTTGCAAAGGATTTTGGGTAACAGAACCTAGTCAGAGCCCCACAAGTCACCCCATCTTGGATTCCCCTCGGTGTCTAGTTTTAAGAAATGCACAGGTTTGGTAGGTTTCTCTGGGTGCTGGCTGAGCTAGAGACCAAAATCCACAGCAAGACACTTTGCAAAAAAGAGCTTTGTTTTCTTTGGGAAAATGTGATGTGTCCACATTGTGTTTTGGGGCATTTCCTGTGGCGGGAACGAGGCCTACCAACACCAGTTATGTACCTGTTTTATTGGGAGACTTGGGGGAACGCTAGGTGGAAGGAAAGTTGTGGGTCCTCTCAGATTCCAGAACTTTCTGTCACCAAAATCTGAGGAAAAAGTATATTTTTGGCCATTTTTTTAGATTTGAGAGGGATTCTGGGTAACAGAATTTAATGAGAGCCCCACAAGTCACCCCATCTTGCATTCCCTTAGGCGTCTTGTTTATAAAAAATGCACAGGTTTGGTAGGTTTTCCTAGGTGCCGGCTGATCTAAAGGCCAAAATCCAAATCTAGGCACACTGCAAAAAAACAGCTCTGTTTTCTTTGGGAAAATGTGATGTGTCCACGTTGTGTTTTGGGGCATTTCCTGTCGCGGGCACTAGGCCTACCCACACGTGAGGTACCTGTTTTATGGGGAAACTTGGGGGAACGCTGGTTGGAATGAAAGTTTAGGCTCCTCTCAGATTCCAGAATTTTCTGTCACCAAAATGTGAGGAAAAAGTGTTTTTTTTTTTAGCAAAGTTTGAGGTTTGCGAATAATTCTGGGTAACAGAACCTAGTGAGAGCCCCACAAGTCACCCCATCCTGGGTTCCCTTAGGTGTCTGGTTTTAAGAAATGCACAGGGTTGGTAGGTTTCCGTAGGTGCTGGCTGAGCTAGAGACCAAAATCCACAGCTAGGCACATTCCAAAAAACAGCTCTGTTTTCTTTGGGAAAATGTGATGTGTCCACGTTGTGTTTTGGGGCATTTCCTGTGGTGGGCACTAGGCCTACCCACACAAGTGAGGTACCTGTTTTATGGGGAGACTTGGGGGAACGCTGGGTGGAAGGAAAGTTGTGGCTCCTCTCATATTCAGAACTTTCTGTCACTGAAATGTGATGAAAATTTTATTTTTTACCATATTTTGAGGTTTGCATAGGATTGTGGTTAACAGAACCAGGTGAGAGCCCCACAAGTCACCCCATCTTGGATTCCCCTAGGTGTCTAGTTTAAGAAATGCACAGGTTTGGTTGGTATCCTAGGTGCTGGCTGAACTAGATCTAAAATCGACAGCTGGGCACACTGCAAAAACCAGCTCTTTTTTCATTGGGAAAATGTGATGTGTCCACGTTGTGTTTTCGGGCATTTGCTGTTATGGGAATTTGGTCCACCCACACAAGTGAGGTACAATTTTTATCAGGAGACTTGGGGGAACGCTGGGTGGAAGGAAAGTTGTGGCTCCTCTCAGATTCCAGAACTTTCTGTCACCAAATGTAAGTAAAACTTTTTTTTTGTGCCAAATTTTGATTTTGCAAAGGATTCTGGGTAACAAAACCTGGTGAGAGCCCCACAAGTCACCCCATCTATGATTCCCTTATGTGTCTAGTTTTAAAAAATGCACAGGTTTTTCTAGGTGCCGGCTGATCTAGAGGCCAAAATCCACAGCTAGGCACACTGCAAAAAACAGCTCTGTTTGCTCTGGGAAAATGTGATGTATCCATGTTGTGTTTTGGGGCATTTTCAGTCATGGGCACTAGGCCTACCCACATGTAAGGTACCTGTTTTATCGGGAGACTTGGGGGAACACTGGGTGGAAGGAAAGTTGTGGCTCCTCTAAGATTCCAGAACTTTCTGTCACCAAAATGAGAGGAAAATGGGTTTTTCGGCCAAATTGTGATGTTTGGATAGGATTGTGGCTAACAGACCCTGGCGAGAGACCCACAAGTCACCCCATCTTGGATTCCAATAGGTGTCGAGTTTTAAGAAATGCACAGGTTTGGTTGGTTTCTTAGGTGCCGGCTGAGCTAGATCTAAAATCGACAGCTAGGCACATTGCAAAAAACAGCTCTGTTTTCTTTGGGAAAATGTGATGTGTCCACATTGTGTTTTGGGGCATTTCTTGTCGCTGGCACTAGGCCTTCCCACATGTGAGGTACCTGTTTTATCGAGAGTCTTTGGGGAACGCTGAGTGGAAGGAAAGTTGTGGCTCCTCTCAGATTACAGAACTTTCTGTCACCAAAATGTGAGGAAAAAGTGCTTTTTTGACCAAAGTTTGAGGTTTGCAAAGAATTCTGGGTAACAGAACCTAGTGAGAGCTCTACAAGTCACCCAATCCTGGGTTCCTTTAGGTATCTAGTTTTAAGAAATGCACAGGTTTGGTATGTTTCCCTAGGTTCCAGGTGAGCGAGATGCCAAAATCCACATCTAGGCACTTTGCAAAAAACAGCTCTGCTTTCTTTGGGAAAATGTGATGTGTCAACATTGTGTTTTGAGGCACTTCCTGTGACGGGCACTAGGCCTACCCACACAAGTGAGAATTGCGGAAACACTGGGTGGAAGGAAAGTTGTGGCTCCTCTCAGATTCCAGAACTTTCTGTCACCAACATGTGAGGAAAAAGTGTTTTTGGGCCAAATTTTGAGGGTTGCATAGTATTGTGGCTAACAGAACTTGGTGAGAGCCCCACAAGTCACCCCATATTGGATTTCCCTAGGTGTCTAGTTTTAAGAAATGCACAGGTTTGGTAGGTTTTCCTTTGTGCCGACTGAGCTAAAGGCCAAAATCCACAGCGAGGTACTTTCCAAAAAACATCTCTATCTTCTTCGGCAAAATGTGATGTGTCTACCTTGTGTTTTGGGGCGTTTCCTATTGCGGGCACTAGGCCTACCCACACGTGAGGCACCTGTTTTTTCAGGAGACTTGAGGAAAATATGTTTTTTGGCCAAATGTTGATGTTTGCAAAGGATTGTGGCTAACAGAACCTGGTGAGAGCCCCAAAAGTCACCCCATCTTGGATTCCTCTAGGTGTCTAATTTTAAGAAATGCACAAGTTTGGTTGGTTTCCTAGGTGCCGGGTGAGCTAGATGTAAAATTGACAGCTAGCTACATTGTAAAAAACAGCTCTGATTTCTTTGGATAAATGTGATGTGTCTACGTTGCGTTTTGGGGCATTTCTTATCACGGCCACTAGGCCTACCCACACATGAGGTACCATTTTTCTTGGGAGACTTGTGGGAACACAGGGAGGAAGGAGAGTAGTGGATCCTCTCAGATTCCACACCTTTCTGTCACCAAAATGAGAGGAAAAGTGTTTTTTGGCCAAATTGTGCGGTTTGTAAAGGATTCTGGGTAACAGAACCTAGTGAGAGCCCCACAAGTCACACCATCCTGGATTCCCTTAGGTGTCTCATTTTAAGAAATGCACAGGTGTGGTAGGTTTCCCTAGGTGCCAGCTGTGCTAGATGCCAACATCCACAGCTAGGTACTTTGCAAAAAACAGGTCTGCTTTCTTTGGGAAAATGTGATGTTTCCACGTTGTGTTTTGGGGCATTTCCTGTTGTGGGAACTAGGTCTACCCACACAAGTTAGGTTCTATTTTTATCAGGAGACTTGGGGGAGTGCTGGGTGGAAGGAAAGTTGTGGATCCTCTCAGATTCCAGAACTTTCTGCCACCTTGTGAGTAAAACTTGTTTTTTTTGCCAGATTTTGAGGTTTGCCAAGGATTCTAGGTATCAGAACCTGGTAAGAGACCCACAAATCACCCCATCTCGGATTCCCCTCGGTTTCTAGTTTGAAGAAATGCACAGGGTTGGTAGGATTCCCTAGGTGCCTGCTGAGCTAGATGCCAAAAACCACACCTAGGCACTTTGTAAAAAACAGCTCTGCTTTCTTTGGGAAAATATGATGTGTCCACGTTGTGTTTTGGGGCATTTCCTGTCATGGGCACTAGGCCTTCACACACAAGTGAAGTACCATTTTTATCAAGAGACTTAGGGGAACGCTGGGTGGACGGAAAGTTGCTGCTCCTCTCATATTCCAGAAGTTTCTGCCACCAAAATGGAAGGAAAAAGTGTTTTTTTAGCCAAATTTTGAGTTTATCAAAGGATTCTGGTTAACAGAACCTGGTGAGAGCCCCACAAGCCACCCCATTTTGCATTCCCCTAGGTGTCTAGTTTTAAAAAATGCACAGGTGTGGTAGGTTTACCTCAGTGCCAGCTGAGCTAGAGACCAAAATCCACAGCAAGGCACTTTGCAATAAACACCTATGCTTTCTTTGGGAAAATGTGATATTTCCACGTTGTGTTTTGGGGCATTTCCTGTCACGGGCACTAGGCCTACCCACACAAGTGAGGTGCCTGCTTTACTGGGAGACTTGGGAAAACGCTGGGTGGAAGGGAAGTTGTGGCTCCTCTTAGATTCCTGAAATTTCTGTCACCAAAATGTGATGAAAAAATGTTTTTTTGACCAAAGTTTGAGGTTTGCGAAGGATTCTGGGTAAGAGAACCTAGCGAGAGCGCACCACAAGTCACCCCCTCCTGGGTTCTCTTAGGTGTCTAGTTTTAAGAAATGCGCAGGTTTGGTCGGTTTCCCCAGGTGCCAGCTCAGCTAGTAGCCAACATCCACAGCTTGGCACTTTGCAAAAAACAGCTCTGCTTTCTTTGGGAAAATGTGATGAGTCCACATTGGGTTTTGGGCCATTTCCTTTCGTGGGTACTAGCCCTACCCACACAAGTGAGGTACCTGTTTTATCGGGAGACTTGGGGGAATGCTGGGTAGAAGGAAAGTGGTGGCTCCTCTCAGGTTCCAGAACTTTCTGTCACTGAAATGTGAGGAAAGAGTGTTTTTTGGCCACATTTTGATGTTTGCAAAGGATTCTGGGGAATAGAAACTGGTGAGAGCCCACAATTTACCCATCTTGGATTCAGCTCAGTGTCTAGTTTTAAGAAATTCAGAGGTTTGGCAGGTTTCCCTAGGTGCTGGCTGAGCTAGATGCCGAAATGCAGAGCTAGGCACTTTGCAAAAACAGCTCTGCTTTGTTTGGGAAAATGTGATGTGTCCACGTTGTGTTATGGGGCATTTTCTGTTGTGAAAACTAGGCCTACCCACACAAGTGAGGTACCATTTTGATCAGGAGACTTGGATGAACGCTGGCTGGAATGAAAGTTGTGGTTCCTCTCAGATTCCAGATTTTTGTGTCACCGAAATGTTAGGAAAATGTGTTTGTTCACCAAATTTTTAGGTTTGCATAGGATTGTGGCTAACAGAACCTGGTGAGAGCCCCACAAGTCATCCCATCTTGGTTTCTCCTAGGTGTCTAGTTTTAAAAATGCACAGGTTTGGTAGGTTTTCCTAGGTGCTGGCTGATCTAGAGGCCAAAATCCACAGCTAGGCACTTTGCAAAAAACAGCTCTGTTTTCTTTGGGAAAATGTGATATGTCCACGTTGTGTTTTGGGGCATTTTCTGTTGTGAAAACTAGGCCTACCCACACAAGTGAGGTACCATTTTGATGAGGAGACTTGGAGGAACACTGGGTGGAATGAAAGTTGTGGCTCCTCTCAGATTCCAGATTTTTCTGTCACCGAAATGTTAGGAAAATGTGTTTGTTCGCCAAATTTTTAGGTTTGCATAGGATTGTGGCTAACAGAACCTGGTGAGAGCCCCAAACGTCATCCCATCTTGGTTTCTCCTAGGTGTCTAGTTTTAAAAATGCACAGGTTTGGTGGGTTTTCCTATGTGCTGGCTGATCTAGAGGCCAAAATCCACAGCTAGGCACACTGCAAAAAACAGCTCTGTTTTCTTTGGGAAAATGTGATGTGTCTACGTTGAGTTTTGGGGCATTTCTTTTCATCAGCACTATGCCTACTCACACGTGAGGTACCTGTTTTATCGGGAGAATTGGGGGAATGCTGGGTGGAAGGAAAGTTGTGGATCCTCTCAGATTCCAGAACTTTCTGTCACCAAAATGTGAGGAAAAAGTGTTTTGGGCCAGATTTTGAGGCTTGCATAGGATTCTGGGAATCAGAACCTGAAGCGAGCCCCACAAGTCACCCCATCTTGAATTCCCCACGTTGTCTAGTTTTAAGAAATGCACAGGGTTGGTAGGTTTCCCTAGGTGCCAGCTGAGCTAGATGCCAAAATCCAGAGCTCGGCACTTTGCAAAAAACAGCTCTGCTTTCTTTGGGAAAATGTGATGTGTTCACATTGTGTTTTGGGGCATTTCCTGTGGCGGGCACTAGGCTTACCCACACAAGTGAGGTATCTGTTTTATTGGGAGACTTGGGGGAACGCTTGGTGGAAGGAAAGTTGTGGCTCCTCTCAGATTCCAGAACTTTCTGTCACAAAAATGTGAGGAAAAAGTGTTTTTTTGACCACAGTTTGAGGTTTGCATAGGATTGTGGATAACAGAACCTGGTGAGAGCCCCACAAGACACCCCATCTTGGATTCCCCTAGGTGCCTAGGTTTAAGAAATGCACAGTTTTGGTAGGTTTCCTAGGTGCCGGCTGAGCTAGATCTAAAATCAACAGCTAGGCAAATTGCAGAAAACAGCTCTTTTTTCTTCTTTTGGAAAATGTGATGTGTCCACGTTGTGTTTTTGAGCATTTCGTGTCACGAGAACTTGGTCTACCCAAACAAGTGAGGTACCTGTTTTATCAGGAGACTTGGAGGAATGCTGGGTGGAAGGAAAGTTGTGGCTCCTCTCAGATTCCAGAAGTTCCAGTCACCGAAATGTGAGGAAAGAGTGTTTTTTGGCCACATTTTGAGGTTTGCCAAGCATTCTAGGTATCAGAACCTGGTAAGAGACCCACAAATCACCCCATCTCGGATTCCCCTCGGTTTCTAGTTTGAAGAAATGCACAGGGTTGGTAGGATTCCCTAGGTGCCAGCTGAGCTAGATGCCAAAAACCACACCTAGGCACTTTGTAAAAAACAGCTCTGCTTTCTTTGGGAAAATATGATGTGCCCACGTTGTGTTTTGGGGCATTTCCTGTCATGGGCACTAGGCCTTCACACACAAGTGAAGTACCATTTTTATCAAGAGACTTGGGGGAACGCTGGGTGGACGGAAAGTTGCTGCTCCTCTCATATTCCAGAAGTTTCTGCCACCAAAATGGGAGGAAAAAGTGTTTTTTTTAGCCAAATTTTGAGTTTATCAAAGGATTCTGGTTAACAGAACCTGGTGAGAGCCCCACAAGCCACCCCATTTTGCATTCCCCTAGGTGTCTAGTTTTAAAAAATGCACAGGTGTGGTAGGTTTACCTCAGTGCCAGCTGAGCTAGAGACCAAAATCCACAGCAAGGCACTTTGCAATAAACACCTATGCTTTCTTTGGGAAAATGTGATATTTCCACGTTGTGTTTTGGGGCATTTCCTGTCACGGGCACTAGGCCTACCCACACAAGTGAGGTGCCTGCTTTACTGGGAGACTTGGGAAAACGCTGGGTGGAAGGGAAGTTGTGGCTCCTCTTAGATTCCTGAAATTTCTGTCACCAAAATGTGAGGAAAAAGTGTTTTTTTGACTACATTTTGAGATTTTCAAAGGATTCTGGGTAACAGAACCTGGAGAGAGCCCCACAAGTCACCCCATCTTGGATTCCGTTGGTGGCTAGTTTTAAAAATGCACAGGTTTGGTAGATTTCCCTAGGTGCCGTCTGAGCTAGATGCCAAAATCCACAGCAAGGCACTTTGCAAAAAACAGCTCTGCTTTCTTTGGGAAAATGTGATGTGTCCACAATGTGTTTTGGGCCATTTCCTGTGGCGGGCACTAGGCCTTCCCACACAAGTGATGTACCTGTTTTATCGGGAGACTTGGGGGAATGCTGGGTGGTAGGAAAGTTGTGGCTCCTCTCAGATTCCAGAACTTTCTGTCACCGAAATGCGAGGAAAGAGTGTTTTTTTGCCACTTTTTGAGGTTTAAAAGGATTGCGGGGGAACAGAACCTGGTGAGAGCCCCACAAGTCACCCCATCCTGAGTTCCCTTAGGTGTCTAGTTTTAAGAAATGCACAGGTTTGGTAGGTTTCCCAAGGTGCCAACTGAGCTAGATGCCAACATCCACAGCTAGGTACTTTGCAAAAAACAGCTCTGCTTTCTTTGGGAAAATGTGATGTGTCCACATTGTGTTTTGGGGCATTTCCTGTGGCGGGCACTAGGCCTTCCCACACAAGTGAGGAACCTGTTTTATCAGGAGACTTGGGGGAATGCTGGGTGGAAGGAAAGTTGTGGCTCCTCTCAGATTCCAGAACTTTCTGTCACCAAATGTAAGTAAAATATTTTTTTTTGTGCCAAATTTAGAAGTTTGCAAAGGATTCTGGGTAACAAAACCTGGTGAGAGCCCCACAAGTCACCCCATCTATGATTCCCTTATGTGTCTAGTTTAAAAAAATGCACAGGTTTATAAGGTTTTTCTAGGTGCAGGCTTATCTAGAGGCCAAAATCCACAGCTAGGCACGCTGCAAAAAACAGCTCTGTTTGCTTTGGGAAAATGTGATGTATCCATGTTGTGTTTTGGGGCATTTTCTGTCATGGGCACTAGGCCTACCCACATGTAAGGTACCTGTTTTATCGAGAGACTTGGGGGAACGCTGGGTGGAAGGAAAGTTGTGGCTCCTCTAAGATTCCAGAACTTTCTGTCACCTAAATGAGAGGAAAATGCGTTTTTCAGCCAAATTTTGATGTTTGGATAGGATTGTGGCTAACAGACCCTGGTGAGAGCCCCACAAGTCACCCCATCTTGGATTCCAATAGGTGTTGAGTTTTAAGAAATGCACAGGTTTGGTTGGTTTCTTAGGTGCCGGCTGAGCTAGATCTAAAATCGACAGCTAGGCACATTGCAAAAAACAGCTCTGTTTACTTTGGGAAAATGTGATGTGTCCACATAATGTTTTGGGGCATTTCTTGTCGCTGGCACTAGGCCTTCCCACATGTGAGGTACCTGTTTTACTGAGAGTCTTTGGGGAACGCTGAGTGGAAGGAAAGTTGTGGCTCCTCTCAGATTACAGAATCACCAAAATGTGAGGAAAAAGTGTTTTTTGACCAAAGTTTGAGGTTTGCAAAGAATTCTGGGTAACAGAACCTAGTGAGAGCTCTACAAGTCACCCCATCCTGGGTTCCTTTAGGTATCTAGTTTTAAGAAATGCACAGGTTTGGTATGTTTCCCTAGGTTCCAGGTGAGCGAGATGCCAAAATCCACAACTAGGCACTTTGCAAAAAACAGCTCTGCTTTCTTTGGGAAAATGTCATGTGTCAACATTGTGTTTTGAGGCACTTCCTGTGGCGGGCACTAGGCCTACCCACACAAGTGAGAATTGGGGAAACACTGGGTGGAAGGAAATTTATGGCTCCTCTCAGATTCCAGAACTTTCTGTCACCGAAATGTGAGGAAAATATGTTTTTTGGCCAAATTTTGATGTTTGCAAAGGATTGTGGCTAACAGAACCTGGTGAGAGCCCCTCACGTCACCCCATCTTGGATTCCTCTAGGTGTCTAGTTTTAAGAAATGCACAAGTTTAGTTGGTTTTCTAGGTGCCGGGTGAGCTAGATGTAAAATCGACAGCTAGCTACATTGTAAAAAACAGCTCTGATTTCTTTGGATAAATGTGATGTGTCTATGTTGCATTTTGGGGCATTTCCTATCACGACCACTAGGCCTACCCACACATGAGGTATCATTTTTCTTAGGAGACTTGTGGGAACACAGGGAGGAAGGAGAGTAGTGGATCCTCTCAGATTCCACAACTTTCTGTCACCAAAATGAGAGGAAAAGTGTTTTTTGGCCAAATTGTGCGGTTTGCAAAGGATTCTGGGTAACAGAACCTATTGAGAGCCCCACAAGTCACACCATCCTGGATTCCCTTAGGTGTCTCGTTTTAAGAAATGCACATGTGTGGTAGGTTTCCCTAGTCGCCAGCTGTGCTAGATGCCAAAATCCACAGCTAGGACTTTGCAAACAACAGCTCTGCTTTCTTTGGGAAAATGTGTTGTTTCCAAGTTGTGTTTTGGGACATTTCCTGTGGTGGGAACTAGGTCTACCCACACAAGTTATGTACCATTTTTATCAGGAGACTTGGGGGAGTGCTTCGTGGAAAGAAAGTTTTTGCTCGTCTCAGAATCCAGAATTTTCTGTCACCATGTGAGTAAAGTCACACCATCCATGACTCACTTTGGTGTCTAGTTTTAAAATATTGCACAGGTTTATTAGGTTTTCCTAGGTGCCGGCTGATCTAGAGGCCAAAATCCAGAGCTAGGCACTTTGCAAAAAACAGCTCTGTTTTCTTTGGGAAAATGTGATGTGTCCATGTTGTGTTTTGGGACATTTCCTGTTGTGGGCGCTAGGCCTACCCACATGTGAGGTACTGTTTTGTTGGGAGACTTGGGGGAACGCTGGGTGGAAGGAAAGTTGTGGCTCCTCTCAGATTTCAGAACATTCTGTCACAGAAAGATAAGGAAAAAGTGTTTTTGGACAAATTTTGTGGTTTTTGAAAGGATTCTGGGTATCAGAACCTGGTAAGAGCCCCACAAGTCATCCCATCTTGGATTCCCTTTGTGTCTAGTTTTAAGAAATGCACAGGTTTGGTAGGTTTCCCTAGGTGCCGGCTGAGCTAGAGCCCAAAATACACAGCAAGGCACTTTGCAAAAAAGAGCTTTGTTTTCTTTGGGAAAATGTAATGTGTTCATGTTGTGTTTTGGGGCATTTCCTGTGGCGGGAACTAGGCCTACCAACACCAGTTATGTACCTGTTTTATTGGGAGACTTGGGGGAACGCTAGGTGGAAGGAATGTTGTTGGTCCTCTCAGATTCCAGAACTTTCTGTCACCAAAATCTGAGGAAAAAGTATATTTTTGGCCATTTTTTTAGATTTGAGAGGGATTCTGGGTAACAGAATTTCATGAGAGCCCCACAAGTCATCCCATCTTGCATTCCCTTAGGCGTCTTGTTCATAAAAAATGCACAGGTTTGGTAGGTTTCCTAGGTGCCGGCTGATCTAAAGGGCAAAATCCACAGCTAGGCACACTGCAAAAAAAACAGCTCTATTTTCTTTGGGAAAATGTGATGTGTCCACGTTGTGTTTTGGGGCATTTCCTGTCGCGGGCACTAGGCCTACCCACACATGAGGTACCTGTTTTATGGGGAAACTTGGGGGAACGCTGGTTGGAATGAAAGTTTAGGCTCCTCTCAGATTCCAGAACTTTCTGTCACCAAAATGTGAGGAAAAAGTGTTTTTTTTAAGCAAAGTTTGAGGTTTGTGAAGAATTTCTGGTAACAGAACCTAGTGAGAGCCCCACAAGTCACCCCATCTTGGATTCCCCTAGGTGTCTAGTTTAAGAAATGCACAGGTTTGGTTGGTATCCTAGGTGCCGGCTGAACTAGATCTAAAATCGACAGCTAGGCACACTGCAAAAAAACAGCTCTTTTTTCTTTGGGAAAATGTGATGTGTCCACGTTGTGTTTGGTGCATTTGTTGTCATGAGAATTTGGTCTACCTACACAAGTGAGGTACAATTTTTATCAGGAGACTTGGGGGAACGCTGGGTGGAAGGAAAGTTGTGGCTTCTCTCAGATTCCTGAACTTTCTGTCACCCAAATGTGATGAAAATCGGGTTTTTCGCCAAATTTTGAGGTTTGCATAGGATTGTGGCTAACAGAACCTGGTGAGAGCCTCACAAGTCACTCCATCTTGGAATTCCCTAGGTGTCTAGTTTTAAGAAATTCATAGGTTTGGTTGGTTTCCTAGGTGCCGCCTGAGCTAGATCGAAAATCGACTGCTAGGTATACTGCAAAAAACAGCTCTTTTTTCTTTGGGAAAATGTGATGTGTCCACGTTGTGTTTTGGGGCATTTGCTGTCATAAGAATTTGGTCTACCCACACAAGTGGGGTACCTGTTTTATCGGGAGACTTGGGGGAACGCTGGGTGGAAGGAAAGTTGTGGCTCCTCTCAGATTCCAGAACTTTCTGTTTCCAAAATGTGAGGAAAAAGTGTTTTGGGGCCAAATTTTGAGGTTTGCAAAGGATTCTGGGTATCAGACCCTGGTAAGAGCCCCACAATTCACCCCATCTTGGATTCCCTTGGTTGTTTAGTTTTAAGAAATGTACAGCTTTGGTGGGTTTCCCTAGGTGCCGACTGAGCTAGAGGCCAAAATCCACAGCAAGGCACTTTGCAAAAAACAGCTCTGTTTTCTTTGGGAAAATGTGATGTGTCCATGTTGTGTTTTGGGGCATTTCCTGTTGCGGGCACTAGGCCTACCCACATGTGAGGTACTGTTTTGTTGGGAGACTTGGGGGAACGCTGGGTGGAAGGAAAGTTGTGGCTCCTCTCAGATTCCAGAACATTCTGTTTCCAAAATGTGAGGGAAAAATATTTTTGGGCCACATTTTGAGGTTTGCAAATAATTCTGGGTATCAGATCCTGGTGAGAGCCCACAATTCACCCCATCTCGGATTCCCCTCGGATTCTAGTTTGAAGAAATGCACAGGGTTGGTAGGATTCTCTAGGTGCCAGCTGAGCTAGATGCCAAAATCCACACCTAGGCACTTTGCAAAAAACAGCTCTGCTTTCTTTGGGAAAATACGATGTGTCCACGTTGTGTTTTGGGGCATTTCCTGTCATGGGCACTAGGCCTTCACACACAAGTGAAGTACCATTTTTATCAAGAGACTTGGGGGAACGCTGGGTGGAAGGAAAGTTGCTGCTCCTCTCAGATTCCAGAAGTTTCTGCCACCAAAATGGGAGGAAAAAGTGTTTTTTTAGCCAAAGTTTGATTTTTGCAAAGGATTCTGGGCAACAGAACCTGGTGAGAGCCCCACAAGTCACCCCATTTTGGATTCCCCTAGGTGTCTAGTTTTAAAAAATGCACAGGTGTGGTAGGTTTCCCTCGATGCTAGCTGAGCTAGAGACCAAAGTCCACAGCGAGGCACTTTGCAATAAACACCTATGCTTTCTTTGGGAAAATGTGATGTGTCCACGTTGTGTTTTGGGGCATTTCCTGTCACGGGCACTAGGCCTACCCACACAAGTGAGGTGACTGCTTTACTGGGAGACTTGGGAAAACGCTGGGTGGAAGGGAAGTTGTGGCTCCTCTTAGATTCCTGAACTTTCTGTCACCAAAATGTGATGAAATAATGTTTTTTTGACCAAAGTTTGAGGTTTGCAAAGGATTCTGGGTAAGAGAACCTAGTGAGAGCACCACAAGTCACCCACTCCTGGGTTCTCTTAGGTGTCTAGTTTTAAGAAATGCACAGGTTTGGTCGGTTTCCCTAGGTGCCAGCTCAGCTAGTAGCCAACATCCACAGCTAGGCACTGTGCGAAAAACAGCTCTGCTTTCTTTGGAAAAATGTGATGTGTCCACATTGGGTTTTGGGCCATTTCCTGTCATGGGTACTAGGCCTACCCACACAAGTGAGGTACCTGTTTTATCGGGAGACTTGGGGGAACGCTGGGTGGAAGGAAAGTTGTGGCTCCTCTCAGATTCCAGAACTTTCTGTTTCCAAAATGTGAGGAAAAAGTGTTTTGGGGCCAAATTTTGAGGTTTGCAAAGGATTCTGGGTATCAGACCCTGGTAAGAGCCCCACAATTCACCCCATCTTGGATTCCCTTGGTTGTTTAGTTTTAAGAAATGTACAGCTTTGGTGGGTTTCCCTAGGTGCCGACTGAGCTAGAGGCCAAAATCCACAGCAAGGCACTTTGCAAAAAACAGCTCTGTTTTCTTTGGGAAAATGTGATGTGTCCATGTTGTGTTTTGGGGCATTTCCTGTTGCGGGCACTAGGCCTACCCACATGTGAGGTACTGTTTTGTTGGGAGACTTGGGGGAACGCTGGGTGGAAGGAAAGTTGTAGCTCCTCTCAGATTCCAGAACATTCTGTTTCCAAAATGTGAGGGAAAAATATTTTTGGGCCACATTTTGAGGTTTGCAAATAATTCTGGGTATCAGATCCTGGTGAGAGCCCACAATTCACCCCATCTCGGATTCCCCTCGGATTCTAGTTTGAAGAAATGCACAGGGTTGGTAGGATTCTCTAGGTGCCAGCTGAGCTAGATGCCAAAATCCACACCTAGGCACTTTGCAAAAAACAGCTCTGCTTTCTTTGGGAAAATACGATGTGTCCACGTTGTGTTTTGGGGCATTTCCTGTCATGGGCACTAGGCCTTCACACACAAGTGAAGTACCATTTTTATCAAGAGACTTGGGGGAACGCTGGGTGGAAGGAAAGTTGCTGCTCCTCTCAGATTCCAGAAGTTTCTGCCACCAAAATGGGAGGAAAAAGTGTTTTTTTAGCCAAAGTTTGATTTTTGCAAAGGATTCTGGGCAACAGAACCTGGTGAGAGCCCCACAAGTCACCCCATTTTGGATTCCCCTAGGTGTCTAGTTTTCAAAAATGCACAGGTGTGGTAGGTTTCCCTCGATGCCAGCTGAGCTAGAGACCAAAGTCCACAGCGAGGCACTTTGCTATAAACACCTATGCTTTCTTTGGGAAAATGTGATGCGTCCACGTTGTGTTTTGGGGCATTTCCTGTCACGGGCACTAGGCCTACCCACACAAGTGAGGTGCCTGCTTTACTGGGAGACTTGGGAAAACGCTGGGTGGAAGGGAAGTTGTGGCTCCTCTTAGATTCCTGAACTTTCTGTCACCAAAATGTGATGAAATAATGTTTTTTTGACCAAAGTTTGAGGTTTGCAAAGGATTCTGGGTAAGAGAACCTAGCGAGAGCACCACAAGTCACCCACTCCTGGGTTCTCTTAGGTGTCTAGTTTTAAGAAATGCACAGGTTTGGTCGGTTTCCCTAGGTGCCAGCTCAGCTAGTAGCCAACATCCACAGCTAGGCACTTTGCGAAAAACAGCTCTGCTTTCTTTGGAAAAATGTGATGTGTCCACATTGGGTTTTGGGCCATTTCCTGTCATGGGTACTAGGCCTACCCACACAAGTGAGGTACCTGTTTTATCAGGAGACTTGGGGGAATGCTTGTTGGAAGGAAAGTTGTGGCTCCTCTAAGATTCCAGAACTTTCTGTCAGTGAAATGTGAGGAAAGAGTATTTTTTTGACTAAAGTTTGAGGTTTGCGAAGGATTCTGGGTAACAGGACCTAGTGAGAGCCCCACAAGTCACCCCATCTGGGATTCCCTCAGGCATCTAATTTTAAGAGATGCGCAGGTGTGGTAGGTTTCCATAGGCACCAGCTGTGCTAGATGCTAAAATCCACAGCTAGGCACTTTCCAAAAGCTCTGCTTTCTTTATGAAAATGTGATGTGTCCACTTTGTGTTTTGGGGCATTTCCTGTTGCGGAAACTAGGCCTGCCCACACGTGAGGTACAGGTTTTATTGGGAGAATTGGGGGAACACTGGGTGGAAGGAAAGTGGTGACTTCTCTCAGATTCCAGAACTTTCTGTCACCAAAAGTGATTAAAACATGTTTTTTTTCCAAATTCTGAAGTTTGCAAAGGATACTCGGTAACAAACCCTGGTGAGAGCCCCACAAGTCACCCCATCTTTGATTCCCTTAAGTGTCTAGTGTTTAAAATGCACAGGTTTGGTAGATTTCCCTAGGTGCCGCCTGAGCTAGATGCCAAAAACCACAGCTAGGCACTTTCATAAACAGCTCTGTTTTCTTTGGGAAAATGTGATGTGTCCACGTTGTATTTTGGGACATTTCCTGTCGCGGGCACTAGGCCTACCCACACAAGTGAGGTCCCTGTTTTATTGGCAGAATTGGGGGAATGCTGGGTGGAAGGAAAATTGTGGCTCCTCTCAGATTCCAGAACTTTCGGTCAGCAAAATGTGAGGAAAAAGTGTTTTTTTGACTACATTTTGAGATTTTCAAAGGATTCTGGGTAACAGAACCTGGAGAGAGCCCCACAAGTCACCCCATCTTGGATTCCGTTGGTGACTAGTTTTAAGAAATGCACAGGTTTGGTAGGTTTCCCTAGGTGCAGGCTGAGCTAAAGGCCAAAATCCACAGCTAGGTACTTTCCAAAAAACAGCTCTATCTTCTTTGGCAAAATGTGATGTGTCCACCTTGTGTTTTGGGGCGTTTCCTATTGCGGGCACTAGGCCTACCCACACGTGAGGCACCTGTTTTTTCAGGAGACTTGGGGGAATGCTGGGTGGAAGGAAAGTTGTGGCTCCTCTCAGATTCCAGAACTTTCTGTCACCGAAATGTGAGGAAAATATGTTTTTGGGCCAAATTTTGATGTTTGCAAAGGATTGTGGCTAACAGAACCTGGTGAGAGCCCCTCAAGTCACCCCATCTTGGATTCCTCTAGGTGTCTAGTTTTAAGAAAAGTTTTGTTGGTTTCCTAGGTGCCGGGTGAGCTAGATGTAAAATCGACAGCTAGCTACATTGTAAAAAACAGCCCTGATTTCTTTGGATAAATGTGATGTGTCTACGTTGCGTTTTGGGACATTTCCTATCACGGCCACTAGGCCTACCCACACATGAGGTAACATTTTTCTTGGGAGACTTGTGGGAACACAGGGAGGAAGGAGAGTAGTGGATCCTCTCAGATTCCACAACTTTCTGTCACCAAAATGAGAGGAAAAGTGTTTTTTGGCCAAATTGTGCGGTTTTCAAAGGATTCTGGGTAACAGAACCTAGTGAGAGCCCCACAAGTCACACCATCCTGGATTCCCTTAGGGGTCTCGATTTAAGAAATGCACAGGTGTGGCAGGTTTCCCTAAGATGCCAACATCCACAGCTAGGTACTTTGCAAAAAACAGGTCTGCTTTCTTTGGGAAAATCTGATGTTTCCACGTTGTGTTTTGGGGCTATTTCCTGTTGTGGGAACTAGATCTACCCACACAAGTTAGGTTCCATTTTTATCAGGAGACTTGGGGGAGTGCTGGGTGGAAGGAAAGTTGTGGATCCTCTCAGATTCCAGAACTTTCTGTCACCTTGTGAGTAAAACTTGTTTTTTTTGCCAAATTTTGAAGTTTACAAAGGATTCTGGGTAACAGAACCTGGTGAGAGCCCCACAAGTCACCCCATCTGTTAGAAATGGGGTCTTTCGTTGACAGTCAGGTTACCCCCTGTTCAAGCAAGGACCCTTACCCTAGTCAGGGTAAAAGAGAATCACCCTCAGCTAACCCCTGCTTACCCCCTTGGTAGCTTGGCAGAGCAGTAGGCTTAACCTCAGAGCGCTAGATGTAAAGTATTTGTACCAACACACACAGTAACTTAATGAAAACACTACAAAATGACAAAAAAACAGTTTAGACAAATAGGAAATATTTATCTAAACAAAACAAGACCAAAACGACAAAAATCCAACATACACAAGTCAAGTTATGAATTTTTAGAGATTAAACTCAAAACTAGCGCTTAGAAACAAAAATGCTTCGATGAGATGTTAACACGGCGTCGTGACGGAGTCGTTCCCAACAAGCCGACACCAGCGGCGCCGGACACGGAGTCGTGTAGACCCCCAAGTACAATACCTTTGGTGAAGAGTGAAAACAAGCCGATGCGCCAAGTCGGGAATCGCGGCGCCTGTGCGAAACGTTGAATCCGTGCACTTCGAGCGGCGTCGGTCACGACGTGTTGCGGCAACTTCCACGGAGTCGCGGACTTCAGCGGGGCTGCTGCAGTGTCGGGCCTGCGAAGAGCGTCGCGTTCCAGCGAAGATCACGGCGTCAGGTGCAGGCGGCGTTACCGGATTCAGCAGCGGCGTCAGTCCGAAGACGTCCGAAGTCGCTTTCCTTGGATTTCCACCAGCTTTTCTTTCAAGGGCCCAGGGACTGGATAGGACACCACTTGTCAGAGAGAAGTCTTTGCTGTCCCTGAAAATGTGATGTGTCCACATTGTGTTCTGGGGCATTTCCTGTCGTGGGCACTAGGCCTACCCACACAAGTGAGGTACCATTTTTATCAGGAGACTTTGGGGAATGCTGGGTGGAATTAAAGTTGTGGCTCCTCTCAGATTCCAGAACGTTTTGTCACCAAATGTGAGTTAATCCTGTTTTTTTGCCTCATTTTAAAGTTTG
The DNA here is from genome assembly GCF_031143425.1 of Pleurodeles waltl. Classification (NCBI taxonomy): domain Eukaryota; kingdom Metazoa; phylum Chordata; class Amphibia; order Caudata; family Salamandridae; genus Pleurodeles; species Pleurodeles waltl. Next base: position 774,484 of record NW_027149842.1, on the reverse strand, counting down.
CAAAGGATTCTGGGTAACAAAACCTGGTGAGAGGCCCACAAGTCACACCATCCTGGATTCCCTTAGGTGTCTCGTTTTAAGAAATGCAAATGTGTGGTAGGTTTCCCTAGTCGCCAGCTGTGCTAGATGCCAAAATCCACAGCTAGGACTTTGCAAACAACAGCTCTGCTTTCTTTGGGAAAATGTGTTGTTTCCAAGTTGTGTTTTGGGACATTTCCTGTTGTGGGAACTAGGTCTACCCACACAAGTTAGGTACCATTTTCATCAAGAGACTTGGGGGAGTGCTTTGTGGCAAGAAAGTTTTGGCTCGTCTCAGAATCCAGAATTTTCTGTCACCATGTGAGTAAAGTCACACCATCCATGATTCACTTTGGTGTCTAGTTTTTAAAAATTGCACACGTTTAATAGGTTTTCCTAGGTGCCGGCTGATCTAAAGGCCAAAATCCACAGCTAGGCACACTGCAAGAAAACAGCTCTGTTTTGTTTGGGAAAATGTGATGTGTCCACATTGTGTTTTGGGGCATTTGCTGTCATAAGAATTTGGTCTACCCACACAAGTGAGGTACCTGTTTTATCGGGAGACTTGGGGGAACGCTGGGTGGAAGGAAAGTTGTGGCTCCTCTCAGATTCCAGAACTTTCTGTTTCCAAAATGTTAGGAAAAAGTGTTTTGGGGCCAAATTTTGAGGTTTGCAAAGGATTCTGGGTATCAGACCCTGGTAAGAGCCCCACAATTCACCCCATCTTGGATTCCCTTGGTTGTTTAGTTTTAAGAAATGTACCGCTTTGGTGGGTTTCCCTATGTGCCGACTGAGCTAGAGGCCAAAATCCAAAGCAAGGCACTTTGCAAAAAACAGCTCTGTTTTCTTTGGGAAAATGTGATGTGTCCACGTTGTGTTTTGGGGCATTTCCTGTTGCGGGCACTAGGCCTACCCACATGTGAGGTACTGTTTTGTTGGGAGACTTGGGGGAACGCTGGGTGGAAGGAAAGTTGTGGCTCCTCTCAGATTCCAGAACATTCTGTTTCCAAAATGTGAGGGAAAAATATTTTTGGGCCACATTTTGAGGTTTGCAAATAATTCTGGGTATCAGATCCTGGTGAGAGCCCACAATTCACCCCATCTTGGATTCCCCTCGGTGTCTAGTTTTAAGAAATGCACAGGTTTGGTACAATTCCCTTGGTTCTGGCTGAGCTAGATGCCAAAATCCAGAGCTAGGCACTTTGCGAAAAAGAGCTCTGCTTTCTTTGGGAAAATGCGATGTGTCCACACTGTGTTTTGGAGCATTTCCTGTTGTAGGAACTAGGTCTACCCACACAATGAGGCACTTTTTTTATCAAGAGACTTGGGGGAGCACTGGGTGGAAATAAAGTTGTGGGTCCTCTCAGATACCAGAACTTTCTGTCACCAAATGTGAGTAAATCTTGTCTTTTTGCCACATTTTGAGGTTTGCAAAGGATTCTGGGTAACAAAACCTGGTGAGAGTCCCACATTCACCCCATCTTGGATTCCCTTAAGGGTCTAGTTTTAAAAAATGCACAGGTTTGGTAGGTTTTCCTAGGTGCCGGCTGATCTAGAGGCCAAAATCCACAGCAAGGCACTTTGCAAAAAACAGCTCTATTTTCGTTTGGGGAATGTGATGTGTCCATGTTGTGTTTTGGGGCATTTCCTGTAAAGGGAACTAGGTCTACCCGCACGTGAGGTACCTGTTTTATCGGGAGACTTGGGGGAACGCTGGGTGGAAGGAAAGTTGTGGCTCCTCTCAGATTCCAAAACTTTCTGTCACAGAAATGTGAGGAAAATGTATTTTTTCACCAAAATTTGAGGTTTGCATAGGATTGTGGATAACAGAACCTGGTGAGAGCCCCACAAGACACCCCATCTTGGATTCCCCTAGGTGCCTAGATTTCAGAAATGCACAGTTTTGGTAGGTTTCCTGGGTGCCGGCTGAGCTAGATCTAAAATCAACAGCTAGGCACATTGCAGAAAACAGCTCTTTTTTCTTCTTTTGGAAAATGGGATGTGTCCACGTTGTGTTTTGGAGCATTTCGTGTCACGAGAACTTGGTCTACCCACACAAGTGAGGTACCTGTTTTATCAGAAGACTTGGGGGAATGCTGGGTGGAAGGAAAGTTGTGGCTCCTCTCAGATTCCAGAAGTTCCAGTCACCGAAATGTGAGGAAAGAGTGTTTTTTGGCCACATTTTAGGTTTGCAAAAGATTCTAGGTATCAGAACCTGGTAAGAGACCCACAGCTCACCCCATCTCGGATTCCCCTCGGTTTCTAGTTTGAAGAAATGCACAGGGTTGGTAGGATTCCCTAGGTGCCAGCTGAGCTAGATGCCAAAATCCACACCTAGGCACTTTGCAAAAAACAGCTCTGCTTTCTTTGGGAAAATATGATGTGTCCACGTTGTGTTTTGGGGCATTTCCTGTCATGGGCACTAGGCCTTCACACACAAGTGAAGTACAATTTTTATCAAGAGACTTGGGGGAACGCTGGGTGGAAGGAAAGTTGCTGCTCCTCTCAGATTCCAGAAGTTTCTGCCACCAAAATGGGAGGAAAAATTGTTTTTTTAACCAAATTTTGATTTTTGCAAAGGATTCTGGGCAACAGAACCTGGTGAGAGCCCCACAAGTCACCCCATTTTGGATTCCCCTAGGTGTCTAGTTTTCAAAAATGCACAGGTGTGGTAGGTTTCCCTCGATGCCAGTTGAGCTAGAGACCAAAGTCCACAGGGAGGCACTGTGCAATAAACACCTATGCTTTCTTTGTGAAAATGTGATGTGTCCACGTTGTGTTTTGGGGCATTTCCTGTCACGGGCACTAGGCCTACCCACACAAGTGAGGTGCCTGCTTTACTGGGAGACTTGGGAAAACGCTGGGTGGAAGGGAAGTTGTAGCTCCTCTTAGATTCCTGACCTTTCTGTCACCAAAATGTGATGAAATAATGTTTTTTTGACCAAAGTTTGAGGTTTGCAAAGGATTCTGGGTAAGAGAACCTAGCGAGAGCACCACAAGTCACCCCCTCCTGGGTTCTCTTAGGTGTCTAGTTTTAAGAAATGCACAGGTTTGGTCGGTTTCCCTAGGTGCCAGCTCAGCTAGTAGCCAACATCCACAGCTAGGCACTTTGCGAAAAACAGCTCTGCTTTCTTTGGGAAAATGTGATGTGTCCACATTGGGTTTTGGGCCATTTCCTGTCGTGGGTACTAGGCCTACCCACACAAGTGAGGTACCTGTTTTATCAGGAGACTTGGGGGAATGCTGGTTGGAAGGAAAGTTGTGGCTCCTTTAAGATTCCAGAACTTTCTGTCACTGAAATGTGAGGAAAGAGTGTTTTTTTGACTAAAGTTTGAGGTTTGCGAAGGATTCTGGGTAAGAGGACCTAGTGAGAGCCCCACAAGTCACCCCATCTGGGATTCCCTCAGGCATCTAATTTTAAGAAATGCGCAGGTGTGGTAGGTTTCCATAGGCACCAGCTGTGCTAGATGCTAAAATCCACAGCTAGGCACTTTCCAAAAGCTCTGCTTTCTTTATGAAAATGTGATGTGTCCACTTTGTGTTTTGGGGCATTTCCTGTTGCGGAAACTAGGCCTGCCCACACGTGAGGTACAGGTTTTATTGGGAGAATTGGGGGAACACTGGGTGGAAGGAAAGTGGTGACTTCTCTCAGATTCCAGATCTTTCTGTCACCAAAAGTGATTAAAACATGTTTTTTTTTCCAAATTCTGAAGTTTGCAAAGGATACTTGGTAACAAACCCTGGTGAGAGCCCCACAAGTCACCCCATCTTTGATTCCCTTATGTGTCTAGTTTTAAAAATGCACAGGTTTGGTAGATTTCCCTAGGTGCCGCCTGAGCTAGATGCCAAAAACCACAGCTAGGCACTTTCATAAACAGCTCTGTTTTCTTTGGGAAAATGTGATGTGTCCACGTTGTATTTTGGGACATTTCCTGTCGCGGGCACTAGGCCTACCCACACAAGTGAGGCCCCTGTTTTATTGGGAGACTTGGGGGAATGCTGGGTGGAAGGAAAATTGTGGCTCCTCTCAGATTCCAGAACTTTCGGTCAGCAAAATGTGAGGAAAAAGTGTTTTTTTGACTACATTTTGAGATTTTCAAAGGATTCTGGGTAACAGAACCTGGAGAGAGCCCCACAAGTCACCCCATCTTGGATTCCGTTGGTGACTAGTTTTAAGAAATGCACAGGTTTGGTAGGTTTCCCTAGGTGCAGGCTGAGCTGAAGGCCAAAATCCACAGCTAGGTACTTTCCAAAAAACAGCTCTATCTTCTTTGGCAAAATGTGATGTGTCCACCTTGTGTTTTGGGGCGTTTCCTATTGCGGGCACTAGGCCTACCCACACGTGAGGCACCTGTTTTTTCAGGAGACTTGGGGGAATGCTGGGTGGAAGGAAAATTGTGGCTCCTCTCAGATTCCAGAACTTTCTGTCACCGAAATGTGAGGAAAATATGTTTTTTGGCCAAATTTTGATGTTTGCAAAGGATTGTGGCTAACAGAACCTGGTGAGAGCCCCTCAAGTCACCCCATCTTGGAATTCCTCTAGGTGTCTAGTTTTAAGAAAAGTTTTGTTGGTTTCCTAGGTGCCGGGTGAGCTAGATGTAAAATCGACAGCTAGCTAAATTGTAAAAAACAGCCCTGATTTCTTTGGATAAATGTGATGTGTCTACGTTGCGTTTTGGGACATTTCCTATCACGGCCACTAGGCCTACCCACACATGAGGTAACATTTTTCTTGGGAGACTTGTGGGAACACAGGGAGGAAGGAGAGTAGTGGATCCTCTCAGATTCCACAACTTTGTGTCACCAAAATGAGAGGAAAAGTGTTTTTTGGCCAAATTGTGTGGTTTTCAAAGGATTCTGGGTAACAGAACCTAGTGAGAGCCCCACAAGTCACACCATCCTGGATTCCCTTAGGTGTCTCGTTTTAAAAAAATGCACAGGTTTGGTAGGTTTCCATAGGTGCCGGCTAGTCTAGAGGCCAAAATCCACAGCTAGGCACTTTGAAAAAACAGCTGTTTTTTTGGGAAAATGTGATATGTCCACGTTGTGTTTTAGGGCATTTCCTGTCGCGGTCACTAGACCTACCCACACAAATGAGTGACCATTTTCAACAGGAGACTTGGGGGAACGCTGGGTAGAAGGAAAGTTGTCGCTCCTCTCAGATTCCAGAACTTTCTGTCACCGAAATGTGAGGAAACAGTGTTTCTTGACCAAAGTTTGAGGTTTGCGAAGGATTCTGGGTAACGGAAACTTGTGCGAGTCCCACAAGTCACCCCATCTTGTATTCCCCTAGGTGTCTAGTTTTAAAAAAATGCACAGGTTTGTTGGTTTCCATATGTGCCGGCTGAGCTGAAGGCCAAAATCCACAGCTAGGCACTTTGCAAAAAACAGCTCTGTTAGCTTTGGGAAAATGTGATGTGTCCATGTTGTGTTTTGGGGTATTTCCTGCTGCGGGAATGTAGCCTACCCACACGTGAGGTACCAGTTTTATCAGGAGACTTGGGGGAATGCTAGGTGGAAGGAAAGTTGTGGCTCCTCTCAGATTGCAGAACTTTGGGTCACCGAAAGGTGAGGAAAATGGTTTTTTTTGCCAAATTTTGAGGTTTGCAAAGAATTGTGGGTAACAAAATCTGGTGAGAGCCCCACAAGTCACCCTATTTTGGATTCTCCTAGATGTCTAGAAAGGAAAGTTGTGGCTCCTGTCAGATTCCAAAATGTTCTGTCACTGAAATGTGAGGAAAAAGTGTTTTTTGGCCAGATTTTGAGGTTTGCAAAGTTTTCTAGGAATCAGAACGTTGTAAGAGCCCCACAAATCACCCCATCTTGGATTCTCCTCGGTGTCTAGTTTTAAGAAATGCACAGGTTTGGTAGGTTTCCTAGGTGCCTGCTGAGCTAGATCCAAAATTGGCAGCTAGGCACTTTGCAAAAAACAGCTCTGTTTTTTCACATCCTTCCTCTCTGGCAGAACTGAAAGAGTCCGCCTCCCTTCCTTCCTTTTTGAAGCCACCGAGACCATCTGCGGTGTTCCCCAAGGATCCTCACTCAGCCCGACCCTTTTCAACATCTACATGGCACTGCTCGCCAACATCATCCGAGCACACAACCTCAACATCATCTCCTACGCTGATGACACCCAGCTGATCCTCTCACTCACCAAGGACCCCGCCACCGCTAAAATCAACCTCCACAGCGGAATAAAGGCCATCGCCAACTGGATGGAGAGCAGCCGCCTGAAACAGAACTCAGACAAGATGGAGATCGCCATCCTCATCTCCAACCCCTCTGCCTGGGACGACTCCTGGTGGCTGGCCACCCTAGGAACCATACCGACGCCCATCAACCACGCACGCAACCTAGAATTCATCCTGGACTCATCACTCACCATGACCCAGCAAGTCAACGCTGTCTCAACTTCCTTCTCCAACACCCTCCACATGATCCGCAAGATCTTCAGGTGGATCCCCACCGAAACCATAAGAGTTGTCACCCAGGCCCTCGTCAGCAGCAGACAGGACTACGGCAATGCTCTCTACGCTGGAACCATGGCCAAGCTACAGAAAAAACTGCAACGTATAAAGAACGCCTCCACATGCATCTTCCTTGACATCCCACGCCGCAACCACATCTCAGCCCACCTGAGAGATCTACACTGGCTCCCTGTCAACAAGAGGATCACCTTCAAGCTCCTCACCCAAGCTCACAAAGCACTCCATGACACCGGCCCTGGTTACCTCAACGAGCGACTCACCTTCTACACTCCCAACGGGCAACTCCACTCCGCCAACCTCGCCCTCGCCACAGTTCCTCGCATCCACCCAACTACAGCCGGCGGCAGATCGTTCTTCCACCTCGCCGCCAAGACCTGGAACTTCCTACTCGTCCACCTACGACAGACCCAGGACCTGTTGACCTTCAGGAAATGCCTCAAGACCTGGCTGTTCGAGCACTAGAACCCCCTCCCCCCTTCACCCCTTCAGCGCCTTGAGACCCTAGCGGATGAGTAGCACACTCTATAAATGACTGACTGATTAATTGATTGATTGTTTTCTTTGGGAAAATGTGATGTCTCCACATTGTGTTTTTAGGCATTTCCTGTCCCGGGAACTAGGCCTAACCACAAAAGTGAGGTACCATTTTTATCGGGAGACTTGGGGGAACTCTGGGTGGCAGGAAAGTTATGGCTCCTCTCAGATTCCAGAACTTTCTGTCACAGAAATGTGAAGAAAAAGTGATTTTTTGGCCAAATTTTGAGATTTGCAAAGGATTCTGGGTAACAGAACCTGGTGAGAGCCCCACAAGTCACCCCATCTTGAATTCCCATAGGTGTCTAGTTTTAAAGAATACACATGTTTGGTAGGTTTCCCTGTGTCCTGGCTGAGCTAGAGGTCAAAATCCACAGCTAGGCACTTTACAAAAAACAGCTCTGTTTTCTTTGGCAAAATGTGATGTGTCCACATTGTGTTTTGGGGCATTTCCTGTCGCGGGCACTATGCCAACCCAGAAGTGAGGTACCATTTTTATTGGGAGACTTGGGGGACTGCTGGGTGGAAGGACATTTGTGGCTCCTCTCAGATTCCAGAACTTTCTGTCACCGAAATGTGAGAAAAAGGTGTTTTTTTAGGGCTAAATGTTAAGATTTGCAAAGGATTCTGGGTAACAGAACGTGGTGAGAGCCCCACAAGTCCCCCCATCTTGGATTCCCCTAGGTGGCTAGTTTTAAAAAATGCACAGGTTTGGTAGGTTTCCCTAGGTGGCCGCTCAGCTGGAGGCGAAAAAATCCACAGCTAGGCACTTTGCAAAAAACTGTTTGTGAAAATGTGATGTGTCCACGTTGTGTTTTGTGGCATTTCTTGTCGCGGGCACTATGCCTACTCACAAAAGTGAAATAGTATTTTTATCGGGAGACTTTGGGGGAACGCTGGGTGGAAGGAAAATTGTGTCTTCTCTTAGATTCCAGAACTTTCTGTCACCGAAATGTGATGAAAAAGTGTTTTTTGGCCACATTTTGAGGTTTGGGAAGGATTCTTTTCTTGGTAACAAAACCTGGTGAGAGCCCCAGAAGTCACCCCATCCTGGATTCCCCCAGGTGTCTAGTTTTAAAAAATGCACAGGTTTGGTAGGTTTCCCTTGGTGCCGGCTGAGCTAGAGGCCAAAATCCACAACTAGGCACTTTACAAAAAACAGCTCTGTTTTCTTTGGCAAAATGTGATGTGTCCACATTGTGTTTTGGGGCATTTCCTGTCGCGGGCACTATGCCAACCCAGAAGTGAGGTACCATTTTTATTGGGAGACTTGGGGGACTGCTGGGTGGAAGGACATTTGTGGCTCCTCTCAGATTCCAGAACTTTCTGTCACCGAAATGTGAGAAAAAAGTGTTTTTTTTTGGGCTAAATGTTAAGATGTGCAAAGGATTCTGGGTAACAGAACGTGGTGAGAGCCCCACAAGTCACCCCATCTTGGATTCCCCTAGGTGCCTAGTTTTAAAAAATGCACAGGTTTGGTAGGTTTCCCTAGGTGGCCGCTCAGCTGGAGGCGAAAAAATCCACAGCTAGGCACTTTGCAAAAAACTGTTTGTGAAAATGTGATGTGTCCACGTTGTGTTTTGTGGCATTTCTTGTCGCGGGCGCTATGCCTACTCACAAAAGTGAAATAGTATTTTTATCGGGAGACTTTGGGGGAACGCTGGGTGGAAGGAAAATTGTGTCTTCTCTTAGATTCCAGAACTTTCTGTCACCGAAATGTGATGAAAAAGTGTTTTTTGGCCACATTTTGAGGTTTGGGAAGGATTCTTGGTAACAAAACCTGGTGAGAGCCCCACAAGTCACCCCATCCTGGATTCCCCTAGGTGTCTAGTTTTAAAAAATGCACAGGTTTGGTAGGTTTCCCTTGGTGCCGGCTGAGCTAGAGGCCAAAATCCACAACTAGGCACTTTACAAAAAACAGCTCTGGTTTCTTTGGCAAAATGTGATGTGTCCACATTGTGTTTTGGGGCATTTCCTGTTGCGGGCACTATGCCAACCCAGAAGTGAGGTACCATTTTTATTGGGAGACTTGGGGGACTGCTGGGTGGAAGGACATTTGTGGCTCCTCTCAGATTCCAGAACTTTCTGTCACCGAAATGTGAGAAAAAAGTGGGTTTTTTGGGCTAAATGTTAAGATTTGCAAAGGATTCTGGGTAACAGAACGTGGTGAGAGCCCCACAAGTCACCCCATCTTGGATTCCCCTAGGTGTCTAGTTTTAAGAAATGCACAGGTTTGGTAGGTTTCCCAGGTGCCGGCTGAGTTATATCCAGAATCGACAACTATGCACTTTGCAAAAAACAGCTGTTTTCTTTCTGAAAATGTGATGTGTCCACGTTGTGTTTTCGGGCATTTCCTGTTGTGGGAACTTGGCCTACCCACAAAAGTGAGGTACCATTTTTATCGGGAGACTTGGGGGACTGCTGGGTGGAAGGAAAGTTATGGCTTCTCTCTGATTCCCGAACTTTCTGTCACCGAAATGAGAGGAAAAGGTGTATTTTTGGCCAAATATTGAGATTTGTAAAGGATTCCGGGAACAGAACCGGGTGAGAGCCCCAGAAGCCACCCCATCTTGGATTCTCATAGGTGTCTAGTTTTAAAAAATGCACAGGTTTGGTTGGTTTCCCTAGGTTCCTGCTGAGCTAGACGCCAAAATCCACAGCTAGGCACTTTGCACAAAAAAACAGCCCTGTTTCTTTGAGAAAATGTGCTGTGTCCACATTGTGGTTTGGGGAATTTCCTGTTGCAGTCACTATGCCTACCCACAAAAGTGAGGCACCTGTTTTCTCAGGAGATTTGGGGGAATCCTGGGTGGCAGGAAAGTTGTGGCTCCTGTCAGATTCCAGAACTTTCTGTCACCGAAATGAGAGGAAAAAGTGTTTTTGTTCAAATATTGGGATTTGTAAAGGATTCTGGGTAACAGAACCTGGTGAGAGCCCCACAAGTCACCCCATCTTGGATTCTCATAGGTGTCTAGTTTTGAAAAATGCACAGGTTTGGTATGTTTCCCTAGGTTCCGGCTGAGCTAGATTAAAAAAGTTCACAGCTAGACAGTTTAAAAAAAACAACTTTGATTTCTTTGGGAAAATGTGATGTGTCCACATTGTTTTCAGGCATTTGCTGTTGCGGGAACTTGGCCTATCCACAAAAGCGAGGTACCATTTTTATCGGGAGACGCGGGGGAATGGTGGGTGGAAGGAAAGTTATTGCTCCTTTCAGATTCCAGAACTTTCTGTCACCGAAATGAGAGGAAAAGGTGTATTTTTGGCCAAATATTGAGATTTGTAAAGGATTCCGGGAACAGAACCGGGTGAGAGCCCCAGAAGCCACCCCATCTTGGATTCTCATAGGTGTCTAGTTTTAAAAAATGCACAGGTTTGGTTGGTTTCCCTAGGTTCCTGCTGAGCTAGACGCCAAAATCCACAGCTAGGCACTTTGCACAAAAAAACAGCCCTGTTTCTTTGAGAAAATGTGCTGTGTCCACATTGTGGTTTGGGGAATTTCCTGTTGCAGTCACTATGCCTACCCACAAAAGTGAGGCACCTGTTTTCTCAGGAGATTTGGGGGAATCCTGGGTGGCAGGAAAGTTGTGGCTCCTGTCAGATTCCAGAACTTTCTGTCACCGAAATGAGAGGAAAAAGTGTTTTTGTTCAAATATTGGGATTTGTAAAGGATTCTGGGTAACAGAACCTGGTGAGAGCCCCACAAGTCACCCCATCTTGGATTCTCATAGGTGTCTAGTTTTGAAAAATGCACAGGTTTGGTATGTTTCCCTAGGTTCCGGCTGAGCTAGATTAAAAAAGTTCACAGCTAGACAGTTTAAAAAAAACAACTTTGATTTCTTTGGGAAAATGTGATGTGTCCACATTGTTTTCAGGCATTTGCTGTTGCGGGAACTTGGCCTATCCACAAAAGCGAGGTACCATTTTTATCGGGAGACGCGGGGGAATGCTGTGTGGAAGGAAAGTTATTGCTCCTTTCAGATTCCAGAACTTTCCGTCACCGAAATGAGAGGAAAAAGTATTTTTGTTCAAATATTGAGATTTCCAAAGGATTCTGGGTAACAGAACCTGGTGAGAGCCCCACAAGTCACCTCATCTTGGATTCTCTTAGGTGTCTAGTTTTAAAAAATGCACAGCTTTGGTTGGTTTCCCTAGGTGCCGGCTGAGGTAGAGGCCAAAATCCCCAGATAGGCACTTTGCAAATAACAGCTCTGTTTTCTTTAGAAAAAATCTGATGTGTCCACGTTGTGTTTTGGGGCATTTCCTGTGTGGGCACTAGGCCTACCCACATGTGAGGTACCAGTTTTATCCGGAGACTTGGGGGAACCCTGGGTGGAAGGAAAGTTGTGGCTCCCCCCAGATTCCTGAAGTTTCTGTCACCGAAATTTGAGGAAAATGTTTTTTTTTTTGTCCAAATTGTGAGATTTGCAAAGACTTGTGGGTAACAGAACCTGGTGCGAGCCACACAAGTCACCCCATCTTGGATTCCCCTAGGTGTCTAGTTTTAAAAAATGCACAGGTTTGGTTGGTTTCCCTACGTTCCATCTGAGGTAGATGCCAAAATCCACAGCTAAGCACTTTGCTAAAAACAGCTCTGCTTTCTTTGGGAAAATGTGATGTGTCCACGTTGTGTTTTGGGGCATTTCCTGTTGTGGGAACTGTGCACAGGTTTGGTAGGTTTCCCTTGGTGCCGGCTGAGCTAGAGGCCAAAATCCACAACTAGGCACTTTTAAAAAAAGAGCTCTGTTTTCTTTGGGATAATATGATGTGTTCACGTTGTGTTTTGGGGCATTTCCTGTCATGGGTACTAGGCCTACTACATGTGAGGTACCAATTTTATCGGGAGGCTTGGGGGAGTGCTGGGTGAAAGGAAAGTTGTGGCTTCTCTCAGATTCCAGAACTTTTGGTGACCGAAATGTGAGAAAATTTTGTTTTTTTGACCAAATGTTGAGGTTTGCAAAGAATTGTGTGTAACTGAACCTGGTGAGTGCCCCACAGGTCACCCCATCTTGGATTCCCCTAGGTGTCTAGTTTTAAGAAATGCACAGGTTTGGTAGGTTTCCTCGGTCCCGGCTGAGTTATATCCAAAATCGACAACTAGGCACTTTGCAAAAAACAGCTCTGTTTTCTTTCTGAAAATGTGATGTGTCCATGTTGTGTTTTCGGGCATTTCCTGTTGTGGGAACTTGGCCTACCCACAAAAGTGAGGTACCATTTTTATCGGGAGACTTGGGGGACTGCTGGGTGGAAGGAAAGTTATGGCTTCTCTCTGATTCCAGAACTTTCTGTCACCGAAATGAGAGGAAAAGGTGTATTTTTGGCCAAATATTGAGATTTGTAAAGGATTCCGGGTAACAGAACCGGGTGAGAGCCCCAGAAGCCACCCCATCTTGGATTCTCACAGGTGTCTAGTTTCAAAAAATGCACAGGTTTGGTTGGTTTCCCTAGGTTCCTGCTGAGCTAGAGGCCACAATCCACAGCTAGGCACTTTGCACAAAAAACAGCCCTGTTTCTTTGAGAAAATGTGCTGTGTCCACATTGTGGTTTGGGGAATTACCTGTTGCAGTCACTATGCCTACCCACAAAAGTGAGGCACCTGTTTTCTCGGGAGATTTGGGGGAATCCTGGGTGGCAGGAAAGTTGTGGCTCCTGTCAGATTCCAGAACTTTCTGTCACCGAAATGAGAGGAAAAAGTGTTTTTGTTCAAATATTGGGATTTGTAAAGGATTCTGGGTAACAGAACGTGGTGAGAGCCCCACAAGTCACCCCATCTTGGATTCTCATAGGTGTCTAGTTTTGAAAAATGCACAGCTTTGGTTGGTTTCCCTAGGTGGCCGCTCAGCTGGAGGCGAAAAAATCCACAGCTAGGCACTTTGCAAAAAACTGTTTGTGAAAATGTGATGTGTCCACGTTGTGTTTTGTGGCATTTCTTGTCGCGGGCGCTATGCCTACTCACAAAAGTGAAATAGTATTTTTATCGGGAGACTTTGGGGGAACGCTGGGTGGAAGGAAAATTGTGTCTTCTCTTAGATTCCAGAACTTTCTGTCACCGAAATGTGATGAAAAAGTGTTTTTTGGCCACATTTTGAGGTTTGGGAAGGATTCTTGGTAACAAAACCTGGTGAGAGCCCCACAAGTCACCCCATCCTGGATTCCCCTAGGTGTCTAGTTTTAAAAAATGCACAGGTTTGGTAGGTTTCCCTTGGTGCCGGCTGAGCTAGAGGCCAAAATCCACAACTAGGCACTTTATAAAAAACAGCTCTGGTTTCTTTGGCAAAATGTGATGTGTCCACATTGTGTTTTGGGGCATTTCCTGTTGCGGGCACTATGCCAACCCAGAAGTGAGGTACCATTTTTATTGGGAGACTTGGGGGACTGCTGGGTGGAAGGACATTTGTGGCTCCTCTCAGATTCCAGAACTTTCTGTCACCGAAATGTGAGAAAAAAGTGGGTTTTTTGGGCTAAATGTTAAGATTTGCAAAGGATTCTGGGTAACAGAACGTGGTGAGAGCCCCACAAGTCACCCCATCTTGGATTCCCCTAGGTGTCTAGTTTTAAGAAATGCACAGGTTTGGTAGGTTTCCCAGGTGCCGGCTGAGTTATATCCAGAATCGACAACTATGCACTTTGCAAAAAACAGCTGTTTTCTTTCTGAAAATGTGATGTGTCCACGTTGTGTTTTCGGGCATTTCCTGTTGTGGGAACTTGGCCTACCCACAAAAGTGAGGTACCATTTTTATCGGGAGACTTGGGGGACTGCTGGGTGGAAGGAAAGTTATGGCTTCTCTCTGATTCCCGAACTTTCTGTCACCGAAATGAGAGGAAAAGGTGTATTTTTGGCCAAATATTGAGATTTGTAAAGGATTCCGGGAACAGAACCGGGTGAGAGCCCCAGAAGCCACCCCATCTTGGATTCTCATAGGTGTCTAGTTTTAAAAAATGCACAGGTTTGGTTGGTTTCCCTAGGTTCCTGCTGAGCTAGACGCCAAAATCCACAGCTAGGCACTTTGCACAAAAAAACAGCCCTGTTTCTTTGAGAAAATGTGCTGTGTCCACATTGTGGTTTGGGGAATTTCCTGTTGCAGTCACTATGCCTACCCACAAAAGTGAGGCACCTGTTTTCTCAGGAGATTTGGGGGAATCCTGGGTGGCAGGAAAGTTGTGGCTCCTGTCAGATTCCAGAACTTTCTGTCACCGAAATGAGAGGAAAAAGTGTTTTTGTTCAAATATTGGGATTTGTAAAGGATTCTGGGTAACAGAACCTGGTGAGAGCCCCACAAGTCACCCCATCTTGGATTCTCATAGGTGTCTAGTTTTGAAAAATGCACAGGTTTGGTATGTTTCCCTAGGTTCCGGCTGAGCTAGATTAAAAAAGTTCACAGCTAGACAGTTTAAAAAAAACAACTTTGATTTCTTTGGGAAAATGTGATGTGTCCACATTGTTTTCAGGCATTTGCTGTTGCGGGAACTTGGCCTATCCACAAAAGCGAGGTACCATTTTTATCGGGAGACGCGGGGGAATGGTGGGTGGAAGGAAAGTTATTGCTCCTTTCAGATTCCAGAACTTTCTGTCACCGAAATGAGAGGAAAAGGTGTATTTTTGGCCAAATATTGAGATTTGTAAAGGATTCCGGGAACAGAACCGGGTGAGAGCCCCAGAAGCCACCCCATCTTGGATTCTCATAGGTGTCTAGTTTTAAAAAATGCACAGGTTTGGTTGGTTTCCCTAGGTTCCTGCTGAGCTAGACGCCAAAATCCACAGCTAGGCACTTTGCACAAAAAAACAGCCCTGTTTCTTTGAGAAAATGTGCTGTGTCCACATTGTGGTTTGGGGAATTTCCTGTTGCAGTCACTATGCCTACCCACAAAAGTGAGGCACCTGTTTTCTCAGGAGATTTGGGGGAATCCTGGGTGGCAGGAAAGTTGTGGCTCCTGTCAGATTCCAGAACTTTCTGTCACCGAAATGAGAGGAAAAAGTGTTTTTGTTCAAATATTGGGATTTGTAAAGGATTCTGGGTAACAGAACCTGGTGAGAGCCCCACAAGTCACCCCATCTTGGATTCTCATAGGTGTCTAGTTTTGAAAAATGCACAGGTTTGGTATGTTTCCCTAGGTTCCGGCTGAGCTAGATTAAAAAAGTTCACAGCTAGACAGTTTAAAAAAACCAACTTTGATTTCTTTGGGAAAATGTGATGTGTCCACATTGTTTTCAGGCATTTGCTGTTGCGGGAACTTGGCCTATCCACAAAAGCGAGGTACCATTTTTATCGGGAGACGCGGGGGAATGCTGTGTGGAAGGAAAGTTATTGCTCCTTTCAGATTCCAGAACTTTCCGTCACCGAAATGAGAGGAAAAAGTATTTTTGTTCAAATATTGAGATTTCCAAAGGATTCTGGGTAACAGAACCTGGTGAGAGCCCCACAAGTCACCTCATCTTGGATTCTCTTAGGTGTCTAGTTTTAAAAAATGCACAGCTTTGGTTGGTTTCCCTAGGTGCCGGCTGAGGTAGAGGCCAAAATCCCCAGATAGGCACTTTGCAAATAACAGCTCTGTTTTCTTTAGAAAAAATCTGATGTGTCCACGTTGTGTTTTGGGGCATTTCCTGTGTGGGCACTAGGCCTACCCACATGTGAGGTACCAGTTTTATCCGGAGACTTGGGGGAACCCTGGGTGGAAGGAAAGTTGTGGCTCCCCCCAGATTCCTGAAGTTTCTGTCACCGAAATTTGAGGAAAATGTTTTTTTTTTTGTCCAAATTGTGAGATTTGCAAAGACTTGTGGGTAACAGAACCTGGTGCGAGCCACACAAGTCACCCCATCTTGGATTCCCCTAGGTGTCTAGTTTTAAAAAATGCACAGGTTTGGTTGGTTTCCCTACGTTCCATCTGAGGTAGATGCCAAAATCCACAGCTAAGCACTTTGCTAAAAACAGCTCTGCTTTCTTTGGGAAAATGTGATGTGTCCACGTTGTGTTTTGGGGCATTTCCTGTTGTGGGAACTGTGCACAGGTTTGGTAGGTTTCCCTTGGTGCCGGCTGAGCTAGAGGCCAAAATCCACAACTAGGCACTTTTAAAAAAAGAGCTCTGTTTTCTTTGGGATAATATGATGTGTTCACGTTGTGTTTTGGGGCATTTCCTGTCATGGGTACTAGGCCTACTACATGTGAGGTACCAATTTTATCGGGAGGCTTGGGGGAGTGCTGGGTGAAAGGAAAGTTGTGGCTTCTCTCAGATTCCAGAACTTTTGGTGACCGAAATGTGAGAAAATTTTGTTTTTTTGACCAAATGTTGAGGTTTGCAAAGAATTGTGTGTAACTGAACCTGGTGAGTGCCCCACAGGTCACCCCATCTTGGATTCCCCTAGGTGTCTAGTTTTAAGAAATGCACAGGTTTGGTAGGTTTCCTCGGTCCCGGCTGAGTTATATCCAAAATCGACAACTAGGCACTTTGCAAAAAACAGCTCTGTTTTCTTTCTGAAAATGTGATGTGTCCATGTTGTGTTTTCGGGCATTTCCTGTTGTGGGAACTTGGCCTACCCACAAAAGTGAGGTACCATTTTTATCGGGAGACTTGGGGGACTGCTGGGTGGAAGGAAAGTTATGGCTTCTCTCTGATTCCAGAACTTTCTGTCACCGAAATGAGAGGAAAAGGTGTATTTTTGGCCAAATATTGAGATTTGTAAAGGATTCCGGGTAACAGAACCGGGTGAGAGCCCCAGAAGCCACCCCATCTTGGATTCTCACAGGTGTCTAGTTTCAAAAAATGCACAGGTTTGGTTGGTTTCCCTAGGTTCCTGCTGAGCTAGAGGCCACAATCCACAGCTAGGCACTTTGCACAAAAAACAGCCCTGTTTCTTTGAGAAAATGTGCTGTGTCCACATTGTGGTTTGGGGAATTACCTGTTGCAGTCACTATGCCTACCCACAAAAGTGAGGCACCTGTTTTCTCGGGAGATTTGGGGGAATCCTGGGTGGCAGGAAAGTTGTGGCTCCTGTCAGATTCCAGAACTTTCTGTCACCGAAATGAGAGGAAAAAGTGTTTTTGTTCAAATATTGGGATTTGTAAAGGATTCTGGGTAACAGAACCTGGTGAGAGCCCCACAAGTCACCCCATCTTGGATTCTCATAGGTGTCTAGTTTTGAAAAATGCACAGCTTTGGTTGGTTTCCCTAGGTGCCGGCTGAGGTAGAGGCCAAAATCCCCACATAGGCACTTTGCAAATAACAGCTCTGTTTTCTTTAGAAAAATCTGATGTGTCCACGTTGTGTTTTGGGGCATTTCCTGTGTGGGCACTAGGCCTACCCACATGTGAGGTACCAGTTTTATCCGGAGACTTGGGGGAACCCTGGGTGGAAGGAAAGTTGTGGCTCCCCCCAGATTCCTGAAGTTTCTGTCACTGAAATTTGAGGAAAATGTTTTTTTTTTGTCCAAATTGTGAGATTTGCAAAGACTTGTGGGTAACAGAACCTGGTGCAAGCCACACAAGTCACCCCATCTTGGATTCCCCTAGGTGTCTAGTTTTAAAAAATGCACAGGTTTGGTTGGTTTCCCTACGTTCCATCTGAGGTAGATGCCAAAATCCACAGCTAAGCACTTTGCTAAAAACAGCTCTGCTTTCTTTGGGAAAATGTGATGTGTCCACGTTGTGTTTTGGGGCATTTCCTGTTGTGGGAACTGTGCCTACCCACACAAATGAGGTACCATTTTTATCAAGAGACTTGGAGGAACGCTGGGTGGAAGGAAAGTTGTGGCTCCTCTCAGATTCCAGAACTTTCTGTCATTGAAATATGATGAAAATGTTTTTTTGGGCCAAATTGTGAGGTTTGCAAAGGATTCTGGGTAACAAAACCTGGTGAGAGCCCCAGAAGTCACCCCATCCTGGATTCCCCTAGGTGTTTAGTTTTTAAAAATGCACAGGTTTGGTAGGTTTCCCTTGGTGCCAGCTGAGCTAGAGGCCAAAATCCACAGCTAGGCACTTTTAAAAAAACAGCTCTGTTTTCTTTGGGATAATGTGATGTGTCCACGTTGTGTTTTGGGGCATTTCCTGTTGCGGGTGCTAGGCCTACTACACGTGAGGTACCAGTTTTATCGGGAGATTTGCTGAAATCCTGGGTGGAAGGAAAGTTGTGGCTCCTGTCAGATTCCAGATCTTTCTGTCACCGAAATGAGAGTAAAAAAGGGTTTTTGTTCAAATATTGTGATTTGTAAAGGATTCTGGCTAACAGAACCTGGTGAGAGCCCCACAAGTCACCCCATCTTGGATTCTCATAGGTGTCTAGTTTTGAAAAATGCACAGGTTTGGTAGGTTTCCCTAGGTTCCGGCTGAGCTATATTTAAAAAAATCCACAGCTAGACAGTTTAAAAAAAACAACTTTGATTTCTTTGGGAAAATGTGATGTGTCCACATTGTTTTCAGGCATTTGCTGTTGCGGGAACTTGGCCTATCCACAAAAGCGAGGTACCATTTTTACCGGGAGACGCGGGGGAATGCTGGGTGGAAGGAAAGTTATTGCTCCTTTCAGATTCCAGAACTTTCCGTCACCGAAATGAGAGGGAAAAGTATTTTTGTTCAAATATTGAGATTTGCAAAGGATTCTGGGTAACAGAATCTGGTGAGAGCCCCACAAGTGACCTCATCTTGGATTCTCTTAGGTGTCTAGTTTTAAAAAATGCACAGGTTTGGTTGGTTTCCCTAGGTGCCGGCTGAGCTAGAGGCCAAAATCCCCAGATAGGCACTTTGCAAATAACAGCTCTGTTTTCTTTAGAAAAATCTGATGTGTCCACGTTGTGTTTTGGGGCATTTCCTGTGCGGGCACTAGACCTACCCACATGTGAGGTACCAGTTTTATCTGGAGACTTGGGGGAACGCTGGGTGGAAGGAAAGTTGTGGCACCCCTCAGATTCCTGAAGTTTCTGTCACCGAAATTTGAGGAAAATGTTTTTTTTTTTTGTCCAAATTGTGAGATTTGCAAAGACTTGTGGGTAACAGAACCTGGTGCGAGCCCCACAAGTCACCCCATCTTGGATTCCCCTAGGTGTCTAGTTTTAAAAAATGCACAGGTTTGGTTGGTTTCCCTAGGTTCCATCTGAGGTAGATGCCAAAATCCACAGCTAAGCACTTTGCTAAAAACAGCTCTGTTTTCTTTCTGAAAATGTGATGTGTTCACATTGTGTTTTCGGGCATTTCCTGTCATGGGAACTTCCCCTACCCACAAAAGTAAGGTACCATTTTTATCAGGAGACATGGAGGAACGCTGGGTGGTAGGAAAGGTGTGGCTCCTCTCAGATTCCAGAACTTTATGTCTCCAAAATGTGATGAAACAGTGTTTTTTGACCAAAGTTTGAGGTTTGCGAAGGATTCTGGGTAACAAAACCTGGTGAGAGCCCCACAAGTCACCCCATCTTGGATTCCCCTGGGTGTCTAGTTTTAAAAAATTGACAGGTTTGGTAGGTTTCTCTAGGTGCCAGCCAAGCTAGAGGCCATAATCCACAGCTAGACACTTTGAAAAAACAGCTGTTTTCTTTGGAAAAATGTGATGTGTCCACGTTGTGTTTTGGGGCATTTCCTGTTGCGGTCGCTCGGCCTACCCACACAAATGAGGTACCATTTTCATCGGGAGACTTGGGGGAACTGTCGGTAGTAGGAAAGTTGTGGCTCCTCTCAGAATCCAGAATTTCCTGCCACCGAAATGTGAGGAAACAGTGTTTTTTGACGAAAGTTTGAGGTTTGCGAAGTATTCTGGGTAACAGAACCTGGTGAGAGCCCCACAAGTCACCCTATCTTGGATTCCCTTAGGTGTCTAGTTTTAAGAAGTGCACAGGTTTGGTAGGTTTCCCTTTGCAAAAAACAGCTCTGCTTTCTTTTGGAAAATGTGATGAGTCCACCCTGTTTTTTGATGCATTTCCTGTTCGGGATGAGGCCTTCCCACACAAATGAGGTACCACTTTCACCGGGAGACTTGGGGGAATGCTGGGTGGAAGTAAAGTTGTGGCTTCTCTCAGATTCCAGAACCTTCTGTCACCAAAATATGAGGAAATGTGTTTTTTTTTTAACCAAAGTTTGAGGTGTGCGAAGGATTCTGGGTAACAGAACCTAGTGAGAGCCCCACAAGTCACCCCATCTTGGATTCCCTTAGGTGTCTAGTTTTAATAAATGCACAGGGTTGGTAGGTTTCCCTAGGTGCCAGCTGAGCTAGATGCCAAAATCCACAGCTAGGCACTTTGCAAAAAACAGCTCTATTTTCTTTGGGAAAATGTGTTGTGTTCATGTTGTGTTTTGAGGCATTTCCTGCTACGGGCACTAGGCCTACCCACACAAGTGAGGTACCAGTTTTATTGGGCGACTTGAGGAACATTTGTTGGAAGAAAAGTTGTGGCTCCTTCCAGATTCCAGAACTTTCTGTCACCGAAATGTGAGGAAATTGTGTTTTTTGGCCAAAGTTTGAGGTTTGCAAAGGATTGTGGGTAGCAGAACCCGGTGAGAGCCCCACAAGTCACCCCATCTTGGATTCCCCTAGGTGTCTAGTTTTAAGAAATGCACGGGTTTGGTAGGTTTCCTAGGTGCCGGCTAAGCTAGATCCAAAATCGAGAGCTAGGCACTTTGCCAAACCAGCCCTGCTTTCTTTGGGAAAATGTGATGTGTCCATGTTATGTTTTGGGGCACTTCCTGTTTTGGGAACTAGGCCTACTCACACAAGTGAGGTACCAATTTTATCAGGAGATTCGGGTGAAAACTGGGTGGAAGGAAAGTTGTTGCTCCTCTCAAATTCCAGAACTTTCTGTCACCCAAATGTGAGTAAAATGTGTTTTTTGCCACACTTTGAGGTTTGCAAAGGATTCTGGGTAACAAAACCTGATGAGAGCCCCACATGTCATCCCATTATGGATTCCCCTAGGTGTTTAGTTTTCACGAGCAGTAGGCTTAACTTCAGAGTGCTAGGTGTAAAGTATTTGTACCAACACACACAGTAACTTAATGAAATCACTACAAAATGACACAACACAGGTTTAGAAAAATAGGAAATATTTATCGAAACAAAACAAGACCAAAATGACAGGAATCCACAATACACAAGTCAATTTGTCATAAGGAGCTCTCCAACTCCAACGCCAACGTCAACGACGTCCCACCATCCCAGAAACTCTGCGACGCACTCTCCACCTTTTTCTACCAGAAAATCGCCGCCATCCACGACAGCCTCAACACCACACCTCCGCCAGACCCCACCCCCGTCAACTCCTCCTATGCCGACCACCTCACCACCTGGACCCACGTAGATGACGCCGAAACCCGAAAGACCATGAACTCCATCCACTCAGGATCCCCCTCAGACTCCTGCCCACACCACGTCTACAACAAAGCCAACTCCACCATCGCCCCCCAACTTCGTAAGATCATCAACCTATCCTTCGACACCACAACCTTTCCGGACAGCTGGAAGCACACCAAGCCCTCCTCAAGAAACCCAAGGCTGACCTCAACGACCTCAAAAACTTCCGCCCGATCTCCCTCCTCCCCTTCCCAGCGAAGGTCATCGAGAAGATAGTCAACGCCCAGCTCACCCAGTACCTCGAAGACAACTCCATCCTAGACCCCTCCCAATCCGGATTCAGACGCAATCACAGCAGCAAGACTGCACTCCTCGCCGCCACAGACGACATCAGACAGCAAATGGACAACGGCGAAACTTCAGCCCTCATCCTCCTAGACCTATCTGCCGCCTTTGATACGGTCTTCCACCGCACCCTACTAACTCGTCTCCACGAAGCCGGAATACAAGACAAAGCCCTCAACTGGATCTCCTCTTTTCTCTCCGGCAGAACCCAGAGAGTCCGACTCTCACCCTTCCGCTCCGAAGCCACCAACCTCATCTGCGGCGTCCCCCAAGGCTCCTTGCTAAGCCCAACGCTGTTCAACGTCTACATGGCCCCCCTCGCACAACTGGCCCGTCAGCACAACCTCAGCATCCTCTCCTACGCCGACGACACCCAGCTCATCCTCTCCCTTACTAAAGATCCACACACCGCCAAAGCCAATCTCCACGAGGGACTGAAATCCATCGCCGAATGGATGAGAAACAGCCGCCTGAAATTAAACTCCGATTAGACGGAAGTCCTCATCCTCGGACGCTTCCCCTCAGCCTGGGACGACTCCTGGTGGCCCACCGCACTGGGACCCCCACCTACTCCAGCCAACCACGCACGCAACCTCGGCTTCATCCTCGACTCCGCTCTCACCATGTCCAAACAGGTCAACGCAGTCTCCTCCTCCTGCTTCAACACCCTCTGCATGCTCCGTAGAATCTACAAGTGGATCCTGACGGAAACCAGAAAAACTGTGACCCAGGCCCTCGTCAGTAGCAGACTTGACTACGGCAACGCACTCTACACAGGCATCCCAGCAAAAGACATCCAACGACTCCAACGCATCCAGAACGCATCCGCCCGCCTGATCCTCGACATACCCCGCCGATGCCACATCTCCCACCACCTGAAGGACCTCCGCTGGCTCCCCGTGGACAAGAGGATCACCTTTAAACTTCTCACCCACGTGCACAAAGCACTACACGACGCCGGACCTGCCTACCTGAACAACAGACTCAACTTACACGTCCCCTCCCGCCAACTTCGCTCTGCCAACCTCTTCCTCGCCATCGTTCCCCGAATCCAACGCAAGACCTCCGGCGGCAGATCCTTCTCCTACCTCGCCGCCAAGACCTGGAACTCACTCCCAACCTCCCTGCACCAGACCCAGGACCTCCTCACCTTCAGGAGACTCCTCAAGACATGGCTCTTCGACCGATAGCAGCTGCCCCCCCCGATCCCAGCGCCTTGAAACCCTAACGGGTACATAGCGCGCTTTATAAATTTAATGATTGATTGATTGATTATTTAAAAAGCAAAAGGAGTCTTCATGTGGTTTTAAACACACTAACACTGTTAGCATGAGAATGTACCTTGGGCGCATCAAAAATAACCCCGCACGGGCGATTGTGCATCAAAAAAGGCTTGTGATGCGTCGATTTCACTCACGAGCGAGACTGCATTGTTTCACCTTTCGTCTGTTCAAGGCACGTAGTTTCTTCTCTCCGCAGGAGAGCGATGCATCGATCCGGTCAGCACTCTCGGTCCGGGCAGGTCTTGCGTCGTCTTGTCACGCCCGGTAGTGTTTGCATCGGAAATCCAGCCACACGAAGATCTGAAAACCACGCAGCGTGGGTTGCGACCTCCCCAGCCTCTGTCAGCAATGCTGTGCGTCGTTTCTAGAGCTCTGTGCATCGATCTTCAGTCGCGTTGCAGGCGAGTGTCGATTTTCAGCCACGAAGCCAGCGGCTCATTGATTTTTCAGTCACAGATCAGAGTTGTGTCGATCTTTTCTCCAGACAGCGTTCTGTACGTGGATTTCTTCTTCTTAGGCTGCCAGCTTCTCCTTTCAGGGTCCTGGGAACTGGATGGGCACCACTTGGCAGACTAGGAGTCTCTCCAGAGACTCCAGGTGCTGGCAGATAGAAGTCTTTGCTGTCCCTGAGACTTCAAACAACAAGAGGCAAGCTCTAAATCAAGGTCTTGGAGATCGTCACAAGATGGAAGGCACACAAAGTCCAGTCTTTGCCCTCTTACTCTGGCAGAAGCAGCAACTGCAAGATAGCTCCACAAAGCACAGTCACAGGCAGGGCAGCTCTTCTTCCTCAGCTCTTCTCCAGGCAGAGGTTCCTCTTGGTTTCCAGAAGTGTTCTAAAGACTGTGGTTTTTGGGTACCCTACTTATACCCAATTTCTCCTTTGAAGTAGGCCTACTTCAAAGCGAAGACTCTGCTTGTGGTACTGAAAATTCTGGACCCGTGTTATAAACATCGTCGTATCACAAGGATTTTGGTATCAGCAGACCGAGAATGATTAGAATAGTATTGCCAAGCATTGTATTCATATTCGGGTAACGAAATCACCCGAATATCAGAGTTTCCGTCCTGAACCCTCGTGTTCCATTTAAACGACAGCCATTTTGTGATTGCCCTCACATAGGCCAATGTCTAATGCTGAAAACGAGTCTGAAGGACACGTACATCTTTGCTGACTCCTCTGTGACCTGGGCAAGCTGACTCCACTGCCTGAAGCCAAACCTGTTCGGCCAGTTTCTTTCCCAGTGGCCGAATGAGATTAGTATCAAGGCACAACACATCATAAAACCTTTCATCACACACAAACCATGCCTAATCTTACACGCACCTGTCCCTGTTTCTTTCTTTATGACTTGCTTTACAAGGAGGAGGTGCCTGTTTATATTGGGGGTCCCTTTGATATCTGATGAAAGTACTGAGCCTTGCCGGGTAATTGATTGAGGGCTGGACAAACTGAAATATGGGCTTGTCATCATAACCCTGCTATTTCTTTGTAGTGAAAATATGTGAATGGTCAACTGTAAAATAAGGAATGTTTGCCCAAAGCATAATATTTTGTATTAAAGAGAAGGTTAGCTTTGCAAGAGTAGCAGTCTCCTGAGAATATACACTGTGTTGTACTTCTAGGATACCTGTTACTGGCTGCAGCCAATAAACAAGATCTTTGACTTCACCAAGAAGACTCTGTGTTTCTGTAGTCTGAAACAGGAAGGACTCGAAGTCTTAGGGTGTGTTCCCTGGCACCACTGGGTTCTGAAAAACCCAGTACTTCAGTTGGCGCCCAACGTGGGCGATTTCAGCTGTACCAGTCCAAGCCAGAGGTTCGTGAGGAGCTTCGTGTGAAAATTCTGGAGGGAGGCCGCCACTTCATCGACCCCTGTATGTCGACGTGGTCCGAAAGTCTTTGCTGCGAGGTTCCCCGCTTCCCGACGGCTACGAAGGACTGCTGCCCTGACTATCGCCCTGTTTTGGACCCTTGATGATTTGGTAGAGCGAAACGATAAACGAGTCTTCTGGTGACGTCATCGATACCTCAGTTAAGTATAAGTGGAGCGTCTCCCAGTCCTTAGTTTGGTTCTTAGTTTGGTATCCCCTTGGGATCTTTGATTTGGAACTTGCAAGTACCAAAGCCGAGGGATTCGTGTATTCACGAGGCTATCGTATTCGATAATCCCTTGAAGTTTGAAGCTAGACTAGAGAGCGAAGATGCCTGGTCTTAGCAGACATGGAAATTTGTTTAGTCTTGGTTATAATAGGGATTCCCGATTGGAGGACTCGTGTCCGGTTCCTCCGATTGGAACTCCAACCTATGAACTATATGTGAAACATGGCATAGGCCTCCTCACATATAATGAAGTATGGATCCGATACACCAGGAAAGATGGTGTTTTAAAATGGCCCCAATATGGTAGTTTTGACACAGAGATTCTGAATAATCTGGAGGTTAAACTTTTTAAGAAGAAAGCCCGGCCGGCGATGTTTGACTCTTTCCGCCTATGGCGTAAGGAAGCCAAACAGAAGGAAATTAAATTAGCAAAGAGAAATAAGAGGGAAGAGGGTATCTCGATAATGCAAGCTGCCATGCAGTTCAAAGATGATGAAGAAGAACAGATGAATGAGCAGTTGCACAGGCAACGTAAATTGGTGACCGATAAATGTTATCCAGTTTTTCCGCTTCTTCAGCAAGATGCAGCAAAAGAACTTGAGAAAGATCCTTTAATGTCAGACTTGTTGAGTTCGCCACCCCCTTATGCGCAGAATGCTACAGCAACCCCGCAACCTTTAGCTGTGCAACCTCCGGTTATTGTGCCTCAGGTTCTTCCACAGCCGCCAGCTCCTCTTCAGTTGGCTTCTATTACTATGACGCAGCCCCTTCAAGGGCCGCCGACTTCGCTACCTGCTCCATCTGTACCTCCTGTGACTTTATGTACTACATCGACTGCCTCTTCGGGTGTTCTTCCTGATACTGCCTCTGCATCTGCTTCTGCTTCTGCCTTGCCTCCCTCTGTTTTTCCTCCTGTTCTTTCATCAACTTCTCCTTCTGTCCGACAGAGAATGACAGATACTGTTGCCAGCCTTATATTTCCTCTCTTTGGGTCGTCTGGTGTGACCCCAGATTCGGAGCGTAAACAGTCGCGTAGTCAACTGCCTAATTCTCAAGAGAGAGAAATGTTTGACCGTATGGCGCGTAAATGGGTTGTTTACCCTTTAAGATACGATGTAGAGTCTGTTATGGATGTCTTCCGTCAATGGGGAGAACCGAAACAAAGATATGTTTTTGAGAAAATGTGTGCTTTCCTTTGTGAGGAATTGGAGGATAATGATTTGGAAACAAATCCGCCTGATTTTTGCCGTGTATGGTTTGAGTTTGAAAAAGGCACGATTGTGGGTCCCGATGTTGAGAAAGCAGTTGCGACGTTGTTGTCCTTTAGGAATAAGGATCCTTCTCAGTCATTGTTCCAACATGACTCCTCTGTTAAAAAAAAGGTGCGACAGTACCCAATGAGAGAAGTCCCTCCGGTATGGAAGGACGCCGTTGCGGCTGATGTTGCTAATCAAATTGATGCTGTCCCAGCTCATTTTCAGCGTGTTTGGGTACATGTTCCGTGGAAGCGAGCTGAAGTTTTAGCCCTTAAGCAGACTTTGCCTGATCCCCGTAAAAACCCTGCAGGGTATTATAAGGAATTATCACAGACTGCAGACTCATGCATTATGAATTTAGCCGACATAGACATGTTATTTGGGAATGTTGTTCCACAGCCTTTGTGGGGATTGATTCGCCATACAGATCATGCACAAGAGTTAGGTGACTCATGGGCTAATATTAGTGCTGCAAATGATAGACAAGTTGGTGGTGCCAAGCCTGAGCCTTTGGTAGCAGAACTGCCTGCTAGGATCATTACTTACATGAAGACTTTAATGCCTGCGATGCGTGTGAATTGGGATAAATTGTCTGCGTGTAAGCAGAAGAAAGATGAAACAGTGTCTGATTTCTTCAACAGGTTTGAGGAAACGTTTATCGACCACAGTGGTCAAGATATGAGTACAGAAGGTGGTCAACGGTTGTTCGTCGACAAGCTTGTGCACAATTTGCTTGCCGAGCTGTGTAAGAAATTGAAGGATTCAGAGAGTTCTTGGGCCGTTTCCTCTTCAGCACAAATATTGGCTACTGCACAGTACTACGAAAATAGGGATAAAGATGAGAAGGATAGAGCAGACAAGAAAACTAAAGAATTAAAGACGAAGGTTCTTTTACAACAGGCGTATCCGCCACGTGGTGGTCAGAGTAACTATCAGCAACCTCAACAGTTCCAGAGAAACTCGCAAAGGTTTGAGTTTTCTCAACCACGTGTTCCTGTCGGTCCCAATCAGTGTTCATATTGTAAAGAAGAGGGTCATTTCAAGTATAGTTGTCCTATTTTGTTACAGCGTACGAATGGTGCTTCTGGCGCAAGAGGTCGAGGTGTTCAACAAGCTCCTAGAGGTAGAGGACGTGGAAGTTTTCCCCAGAACACGCGTTCCTTTCCGTCTCAAAACTCAATGACTAGTTTTGACCAGCAATATAACGCGTCTGGTAGGACGGCTCAGTACTATGCTGACGACTACTATGCAGAAGATGAGAACTTGGAAGGTAATAATTGCTAGGACAGCCATAGACGAAGACAGGGAGTTTTTTTTGTTCCAGTGGATCAGAATGGACCTTATGTCAAGGTGATTACATCAGGTGTGTCAGAGCCTTTTCTGTTGGATACTGGTGCTACAAAGAGTTCTATTATGCACTCAAAACTCCCTGGCGCACCTTTGTCTGGCGAGATGAATGTTTCAGTGGGTTTTTCTGGCGCCCCCGTTAGGAACCCGATTTCAAGTCCTATGTCCCTTTCTGTTGGACCTTGTGAATTGGAAGCACCCCTTATTCTGACGACAGGTTGTGGTGAAAACTTGTTAGGATTGGATTTGTTGAAAAGATTGTATGCAACATTATATTGTTCTCCTTCGGGAGTACAACTTACACTGGGTAGGAAAACGGTCTCTCCAATGTATTTGTCAAAGGATAAACTTCCGACCGAATTGTCGTTTCTTCCTGATATCATTTGGGCTACTGGTCCTAATGATGTGGGTCTTTTGGAAATACCGCCTTATGTTGTGACATTGAAAGCCAATGTTAAATTACCACGCATTCAACAATACAAGATCTCTAGTGAAGGTGTAAAGGCGTTGCTAGCGATCATTTATGATTTAATTGAAAAAGATGTAATTGAAGAGACAAGAGGCAACGTTTGTAATAGTCCTGTTTTGCCTGTTTTGAAACGTACTGACCCATCTAAGCCACCTGTTTACAGGCTTGTGATTGATCTTAGAGAGGTAAATAAAATAGTTGTGCCACAGTTTCCAGTTGTTCCTAATATCACTGCCCTATTGACTATGATTCCAGCTTCCGCCACCTGGTTCTCGGTGATTGACTTAAAGAATGCTTTCTTCAGCATCCCGATTGCAGAGGAGAGCAGGGATATTTTTGGCTTCAGTTTAGGAGGCTTCAGTTTCCGCTTCAAACGCGCTCCACAAGGCTACTGTGAAAGTCCATCAATATATAGTCAGGCTTTAAAAACACAGCTTGATGCAATTGTTTTACCTGACGGCGCTACCCTTATTCAGTACGTCGATGATTTGCTAGTCGCTGCAGATACTGAAGAGATTTGTAAAGAAGCCACCTTGTCGTCGTTGCGTCATTTGTCTGATTTACATCACAAAGTGTCCCTTTCAAAACTGCAATATTGTTGACAAGAAGTGACCTACTTAGGTCATCTCTTATCGAAGGAGGGAAGGAAACTGACCTCAGAAAGAATTCAGGCAATTGCAAAATTGAGTGTGCCAAGGACACAGAGAGAAGTACGTGCTTTCTTGGGCATTACATCATACTGCAGACAATGGATACCGAATTTTTCTTTGCTGGCCAAACCTTTGGTAGCATTAACCTATAAAGATACACCGAATCCCGTTCCGTGGTCTGAAGATCGTC
Source organism: Pleurodeles waltl (assembly GCF_031143425.1). Lineage (NCBI taxonomy): Eukaryota > Metazoa > Chordata > Amphibia > Caudata > Salamandridae > Pleurodeles > Pleurodeles waltl. The sequence continues at coordinate 745,535 of NW_027149842.1, read as the reverse complement.
AGAAAAGTTTTTCCGAATTGCGTAATGCATTGTGTTCGGCTCCTGTGTTGGGTACCCCCGACTACAGTAAGCCTTTTACACTGAATGTCCATGAGAAAGAGGGTTGTGCATTGTCAGTGCTGACACAATCTTTTGGAGACAAGCAGCGCCCATGCGCAGATTTTTCGTCGACTTTGGATCCGGTAGCTAAAGCATTGCAGAGTTGCTTGAGAGCCACAGCGTCAGCAGCTGTTTCTATTCGACAGTCTGCTGGGTTAGTGATGAATAATATGTTGATTGTGATGGTTCCGCATGCAGTGGACACGTTGTTAAACAGGACCAAGACACAGCATTTAACTAGTGCTCGATTGTCAGGTTACGAGTTGACACTGTTAGCGAGTCATGTGCACATAAAGAGGTGCAATACGTTGAATCCAGCCACGTTATTGCCGATTTCAGTAGAGACAGATGATGTTGAACAACATGATTGTTTTCTTAGGACAGAAGAAGAAACGAAAGGGAGAGTAGATCTTAAAGATACTCCTCTTGTAAAGTGTGATGGTACCTTATGGGTGGATGGTTCATGCTTCAAGCTTCTGAATGGTGATACGACTGCAGCATATGCTGTCACAACTTTGCATACGATTGTTGAAGCTGCATGTATACCACATAATTCAGCTCAAGCAGCAGAGCTGATTGCACTTACGAGAGCGTGTGTGTTATCGAAAGGAATGAAAGTGACCATATATACCGACAGCCAGTATGCGTTTGGTGTGGCCCATAGTTTTGGACGATTGTGGAAAGAACGTGGGTTCCTGACTTCGCATGGAGTTAAAATTCAGCATGGTCAGTTGGTGAATGAGCTTCTTGAGTCACTGACCTTGCCATTACAAGTTGCGATTGTGAAATGCAGTGCACACAAGAAGGTTACTGATGATGTCGGTCGTGGCAATGCATTTGCTGACGAAATCGCAAAAGAAACAGCAAAAGATGTGATGAATCGAATGTATGTTGCAGGCCCCTCAAGATGGGTTGGTGACGTTGGAATATGTGAAGATACGATAGAGGGTGTGAAGTCTCTTCAAGCTGAAGCTTCAGAGAAAGAGTTGAATGTGTGGAAAGAAAGTACGGGTAAATTGGATGAAAATGGTTGTTGGGTTGACTTGTCAGAACATCAGCGATGGTTGTTACCCAATGCGTATGTGCTTGCAGTGGTGACAATGGCTCATGGAATGGCCCATATCAGTGTGAAAGGGTTTTTATAAGTTGTTGGCTCCAGTATGGCAAAATGCTGGAATTCCTAAATGTGCAGAGAATGTGGTCAAGAATTGCATGGTGTGTCTGAAATACAATCCTGGTAGGGGAACCCCAACTCCAGCTGGTCATTTTGCGCCTCCAACGTATCCGTTCGAGGTTTTGCAGCTAGATTTCATCCACATGGAAAGGTGCAACAATCTGAAATACGTACTCGTTGTTGTTTGTGCTTTTTCAAGATGGGTAGAAGCATATCCCTTAAAAGACAACACTGCCTTATCCACAGCTAAAGCCCTTGCCAAAGAATTCTTCCCTAGGTTTGGAATGCCGAGAATGGTCTGGAGTGATAATGGGAGTGAATTTGTGGGTCGAGTGATGAAAAAAGTATGTGAGGGGCTAGGTATCCAGCAAAAATTCCACGCTGCAAATCACCCCCAATCAGCTGGACTAGTAGAGTGCTATAATGGCACACTAAAACTGAAGTTGGCAAAGATACAAGCGAGCTCTGGTATTAAATGGCCTGACGCTCTGCCTCTAGCACTCCTATCAACAAGAATGACTGTGCATTCGCGAGTGGGACTTAGTCCCTATGAAATTGTGTTCGGCCGCCCGGCCAACATATGGGGAGTGCCAAGACCAACAAAATTCAGTGAGATCGAACACCCTGTACTGCTTGATTATTTGTATGAATTGACGGCTAAATTGCGTGTTCTACACCAACAGGTTCACGATACTCTGCCTCAGGTCTCTGAAGCTCCAGGACATCTTATTGATCCTGGATCATGGGTGCTGGTCAAGAACTTCCAGCGGACAAAGAATGACCAGCCCCATTGGACCGGCCCCCACCTCGTCCTTCTCTCAACAAGATCAGCTGTTCGAGTGGAAGGGAAAAAGAACTGGATCCACGGCGTACACTGCAAGAGGGTCCCTTTTCCTCTACCGTACGACCGGTGGGTCCAGGAGGGGATCGCTGACTCTGAGACTGTGCCTCGTTTTTTGCCATTTAGCAATGCACGTGTAAAAGGAACAATTTCTGAACGAGAAAGTGACAATAATTTGCAAGAAGCTGTGCCACCGTCAATTCAATTGAACACTACAGAGCCTGAACTCTTGTTCCAGAACCAGACTGTACCTGGAAAAAGCCGTTATAATTTGAGACCAAGAACTAAGGACAAATAATTTTTTCCGTTCCTTTGCTATTTTTTTTTTAAAGGTGCAGCTCTCTCATCTGAGAAACTTTCTTATTTTTGTTTTTTTTCTTTTCGAACCGCCATCCGGGTTCAGCTGTAGGGTCGTGGTTGCCCAAGTCTTTGGAGTGCAGCTGAAGACGTTAGGTCGACAGTTCTGGTCGGTCTAAGGGAGTTGCCCTGGACTGACAAAAGCATTCCCTAGCATAGAACACCCTACCACCACGAGCAGCAATTAGAGAGGATGGAGTTTTTCAAGAATGAGAGACCTGCCAGACAGATGGACTTTAAAGCCAGAATGTGTATAATAATGACAAAGAAACGATTTTTGATATGATGTATTTTCATGTTACTTAGTGTAATGACGTTTTTAATAGGATATGTTTTATTCTCTTTTCAAGTGACATTTGCACCCATTACACAGCCCATACCTCCTTCTACTGTTTCCTCGCATTCTTTTCACCCCCTGCCTGAACACGAGTCTGCCAGAAGATTAGAATTTGTCAACAATTCATTCATTCAGCTTCTACACCAACGCCAATTAGTTGTGAACACAACTAACTGTTGGGTGTGTGGTCTTATGCCTCATACTACTGATAAAGGTATTCCTTATCTGGTCCTGCCTTTCAGCCATAATGGTTCTGTATGGGCATATAGAACGTTGTTCATATACGCGTATGATGCCAACCCCCTACGTTCTGTGAAAGATAATCCTAAGAATAGTGCTCTAGCTAAGGGTATAGTAGATACGATTAGGGAAGATATTTCCTACGAGACTATCCCGAGAGATGAGACACTAGCATATATTGGATGGAACATAACAGGATATGGAGTTACTCTGAGTGGGAACCAGCGAGCAAAGAGATCCTCCCCGATTTGGATTGTACCCCATCAGGGTCACCTATGTCTGCAAGGTAATGGCAAGAATCCCAGAGCTCAGTTAGGGAAAAGTATCTGCACTGAAACATATGTTTTTGCGTCTCAGACTTCTCCTTCGTTCTTAGCAGCTAAGGGTACCTATTTCATCTGCCATAATAGAGCCTATACATGGTTGCCCCCTGACTTCTCAGGCACATGTTTTGTTTAGTTCCTGTTACCTCCCACCTACACGGCTGCGGCAGATTACCATAAGACAAGGATAGTTAGAGGTGTCATAAGTAAAGAAGACACTACAGGACAAGAATTTGGAGATTTCGTAAAGGGTTTTCTGCCGTTTTGGGGTCCTATGGTTAACAGCAGGAACATAAGGCAATTGACAAGGGTGGTTGAATCCACGGTAGTTGAAACCGCCGGTGCCCTTGGTAATTTGACTGCTGAGCTCCAGTCGGATCGCCTTATGACTCTTCAGAACAGGGTCGCATTAGACGTCATACTTGCAGACGGAGGTGGGGTATGTAAAGTGATCCAATCAAGTTGCTGTGTTTTCATCCCAGATAACGCTTCGACAGTCTACCAGGCCATTTCCAAACTGCATAAGATCTCTGAGTCTATTCACGTGGATAAAGGAGATTGGTCATTGATGGGGTGGTTCTGGGAGCTGATATCCGCCTGGGGATGGAAGACTCTGGTAGTCATTGAGATGATCTTAGCCATTCTTTTCCTGTCCTGTCTGTGTGTACAGTGTGCTCCTGCAATATGTGGCCTCTGTGCTACATCGTGTGTAAGGAAACCTGTATCAAGGGACGAGCTAGGTAATAGGATGATGCTACAGCAACATCTCAACGACTTTATGAATATAGACCTGGACTCAAATTAGCGTGAGTATAGGTTATTGCCTATGTAAGGGCAAAAGGAGGGTCTGTGGTACTGAAAATTCTGGACCCGTGTTATAAACATCGTCGTATCACAACGATTTTGGTATCAGCAGACCGAGAATGATTAGAATAGTAGGCAGAAGCATTGTATTCATATTCGGGTAACGAAATCACCCGAATATCAGAGTTTCCGTCCTGAACCCTCGTGTTCCATTTAAACGACAGCCATTTTGTGATTGCCCTCACATAGGCCAATGTCTAATGCTGAAAACGAGTCTGAAGGACACGTACATCTTTGCTGACTCCTCTGTGACCTGGGCAAGCTGACTCCACTGCCTGAAGCCAAACCTGTTCGGCCAGTTTCTTTCCCAGTGGCCGAATGAGATTAGTATCAAGGCACAACTTATCATAAAACCTTTCATCACACACAAACCATGCCTAATCTTACACGCACCTGTCCCTGTTTCTTTCTTTATGACTTGCTTTACAAGGAGGAGGTGCCTGTTTATATTGGGGGTCCGTTGATATCTGATGAAAGTACTGAGCCTTGCCGGGTAATTGATTGAGGGCTGGACAAACTGAAATATGGGCTTGTCATCATAACCCTGCTATTTCTTTGTAGTGAAAATATGTGAATGGTCAACTGTAAAATAAGGAATGTTTGCCCAAAGCATAATATTTTGTATAAAAGAGAAGGTTAGCTTTGCAAGAGGAGCAGTCTCCTGAGAATATACACCGTGTTGTACTTCTAGGATACCTGTTACTGGCTGCAGCCAATAAACAAGATCTTTGACTTCACAAAGAAGACTCTGTGTTTCTGTAGTCTGAAACAGGAAGGACTCGAAGTCTTAGGGTGTGTTCCCTGGCACCACTGGGTTCTGAAAAACCCAGTACTTCATGCTGAATGTGAAATCCTGCCTTGCCTAGGCCAGGCCCCAGACACTCACCAGGGGGTTGGAGACTGCACTGTGTGAGGGCAGGCACAGCTCTTTCAGGTGTGAGTGATCAGTCCTCCCTCCCTCCCTCCTAGCACAGATGGCTCATCAGGAAATGCAGACTACAACTCAGCTCCCTTTGTATCACTGTCTAGTGTGAGGTGCAACCAGCCCAACTGTCAAACAGGCAGTCACAGAAATGGTATAAGCAAGACAATGCTCACTTTCTAAAAGTGGCATTTTTAAACACACAATCTTAAAATCAACTTTACTAAAAGATGCATTTTTAAATTGTGAGCTTAGAGACCCCAAACTCCATATGTCCATCCGCTCCCAAAGGGAATCTACAATTTAATCAGATTTAAAGGTAGCCCCATGTTAACCTATGAGAGAGACAGGCCTTGCAACAGTAAAAAATGAATTTAGCAATATTTCACTGTCAGGACATATAAAATACATTACTGTATGTCCTACCTTAACCATACACTGCACCCTGCCCTTGGGGCTACCTAGGGCCTACCTTAGTGGTGCCTTACATGTAAGAAAAGGGAATGTTTAGGCCTGGCAAGTGGGTACACTTGCTAAGTTGAATTTACAGTTAAAACTGCAGACACAGACACTGCAGTGGCAGATCTGGGACATGATTACAGAGCTACTAATGTGGGTGGCACAACAAGTGCTGTAGGCCCACTAGAAGCATTTGATTTACAGACCCTGGGCACCTCTAGTGCACTTTACTAGGGACTTACTAGTAAATCAAATATGCCAATCATGGATAAACCATTCAACCATACAATTTACACAGAGAGCATATGCACTTTAGCACTGGTTAGCAGTGGTAAAGTGCTCAGAGTTCAAAAGCCAAAAGCAACAGGTCAGAAAAAATAGGAGGCAGGAGGCAAAAAGATTGGGGATCACCCTGCATAAACTCAAAAGTCTAACACAACCCCCTTCCAGCCAAAAGCCAGGGGAGAACAATCAATACCTTGATGTACTTCCTTGATTGGGGAGATTGAACAGTGACCCAGTGAGGTACTGGGTTTTTCAGAACCGGTACTGATCCGGTAACCCAGAGGTGCCAGGGTACACCTAAAGACCTCGGGTACTTTCCTGATTCAGACTACAGAAACTCAGAGTCTTCTAGGTGAAGTCAAAGATCGAATTTATTGGCTGCAACCAATTGACAAGTGTCGTAGAAGTAAAACAGCACGATTTGTATGTTCTCAGGAGACTGCGTTTCAATGCAAAGTCAGGTTTCCTTATATACAGTTTTTTAAGCTTCAGGCAAACATTCTTGACATTTTGGTTGGTCATTCACATGTTTTCACTACAAAGGAAAAAACAGTGTCATGATGAAACCTCATATTTCATGTCATCCAACCCATAATAAATTACCCGGCAAGGCCTAGTATTTTACATCAGATAAGTGTGGACCCCCAATAAAAACGGGCACCTCCCCCTCGTAAAGTAAGAAGAAGAAAAGAGCAGGTGCAGGTGTGAGCAAGATTAGGCAGGGTGTGTGAGCGATAATAAGGGTTTTATGGCATGGTGTGCCTTGATGCTATCTGATTCGGCCACTGGGAGAGGGACTGACCAAACAGGTTTGGCCTGAGGCAATGGTTCCAGCTTGCCCAGGTCAGAGAAAAGTCAATCAAGGTGTACGTGTCCTTGGAATCAAATCTGACTGTATTATAAGCCTATGTGAGGGCAACTTTTAAAATGGCTGCCGTGTATAAAATGGGAGCCACGAGTGCAGGACGAAAATGGCGATTTCGAGGTGAAAACGCTGCTGGAATTGAGCGAAAATGCTCATGCTTAGTGTACTAGTCATTATCAGTCTTTTGATACTAAAATCGTACTGCTGTGGCAAAGTAAATTACATGGGTCCAGAATTTTTAGAACCACACCAGGCCCACAACAGCAGGGGCATGTTCCAGTTCTATGCCTTCCAGACTCAAGTTGGATCCCTCTGTCCATACTCTCAGGGCCCACTAAGCTAACCCATGGGAAACTCTTCTCCACATCAGCAGATACCATCTGTGCAACACCTAACTTAACTTTGCTCATAGATGTACCCCAATGGGCAGATAGTACCACCAGGGCCAACACAGTGGTGTTTCCCACTCTACCCCCAGTGTGTGACTCTCGCCCCCCCCCCCCCAGGGGCGACTCTGTCCACCAGGACAGCAAGCCAGAGTGACCCCTGACAACTGTCAGGGATGAGAGCCCGACCTCAGGCCTCTCCAACCACTGTGACTATGGAGATTGGGGGTGGTAGGCCCTGGTGCCTGGCACCCTTTGACCACTCTCTCTTCCACCAGGTCAGGGATGACAACCTGACCCAGGTCCTCCCCTCTGGGGCTCTGTACCCTCCCTCCAGGAGCTGCACCCCCAGAGTCAAAAATTGTCAGGTTGCTTGTAGAAGCAGTCCTGCACATTTCTTTCACCAGTGCAGGGATTTTAACCTGCAACTGGTCTTACAACCTGGGGTCTGTAACTTCAGGTTGGACCAGGGCCAGGGGTGAGGCTTCCCTCCCCCTGCCCTCCTTTCTGGGGTCCTGCACCCCCCAACTAGGAGTGCCCCCCTAGAAGACAACATGGTAGGGGCACTGTTAGTAGTAGCCCCTTCCTCCAGGTCAGGGGGGACACCCTGACCTTAGTCTTCCAATCCAGGGTCTGTACCCTTAGATTGAACTGCAGTCAGGGAACAGTCGCTCCCTTCCCTACCCCTATTCTCAGGGTTCTGCACCCCACCTCAGGGAGAGTACCCCTAGAAATCACACTGGGGGGTGATTGGGCCATCCACCCCACCTTCAGGTCAGGGTTTCCCCCCTGCACCTGATCTTCCAGTCCAGGGTCTGTATCCTCAGACTGAACCACTGCCTGGCAACCCAGGACTTCCTGGGGGGCACACCAACCCCCCCACAAGGGACACACTGCCCCCAAGGGCCACACAAGAGTCTGGCTGCAGCAGGTCTCCTGACCTCTGGCCATCTGACAGTCTGGATTCCCCACTACCTAGAAATGGTCTCACCAAGGTCATTCCTGGGGGGCTCTGCTCTCAAAGATGACCCCTGACCCTCCAGGTTCTCCACTGGGGTCTGCAACTCCCTCTCAACCCTCTGTCTGGAGTTCTGCACCCCCTCACTAGGAGTGGTACTGCCAGACACCCGAACTGGTGGGACGCTGGCTACAGCCGCCCCCCCCCCCAAGTTCTCCTGACAGTGTGGGGTCTCCCTCAGCAGATGCCTCTACAGTACAGGCTAGGATCCCCTCCTGGTGTTCTCTCATGGAACCCTCCAGGACCTGGGACTGGATATCGGGCACCTTGGGTCTCAGCCCATCCCCATTCCCTCTCCTCTGAGACTGGACATGGGGTCCCTCACCCATCCCACAACACTAGGACCTACCTGGGACACTGCAATCCTTCCCTACCTCACCTAGTTGGGAAATACCTAGACCACTCCTCTCAGGACCACCCCCAAATGCCTCTTCAGACTCTCTGGTACTCACCCATAATTCTGCCCCCAGTGCAAGTTCCCTGGGGTCAGAGAACTCACACTCCACCTGGTGTTGGCATATCTCTGGAAAATAAGGACTAGACATATGCCCTCCAGCAATTACATCACTCAGCCCCTCACATGAAATAATCAAACAACCCTTCAACCAACCATCCAGTGACTCAGCCTTGAAAAAGCACCCCACATCACCCTCCTGAGACTGGTGAGACGGTACCTGACTGTCCTTGCCACTCCACCCACCCTCTTCTGGGATGTCTTCACACTCCATAACCCGGACTTGTACATGGGGGAACCCCTCTCCCTATCACTCTCACCTAGAGTCAGTAGAGTGCCCCTCTAACCAGTAGGAATATGACTCCCCATGCCAGTTCCCCAATCCACCTCAGGGACCCTGTGCATCACTGGAGCTACCTCATACCCCTGAACCTCCTGATGTGTATCAACTCCTTCCTTCAAGTAGGGCACCACGTCACTGGGCATGTGCACTTCTTCAGCAGCACTTAGATATAGAATTGTTGCTCACACCATTCCAGTTGGACTCAATCCTCATGACTTCCAGCTCTTTCAGTTTTAGCTCATAAGCCACAACCATCTATTTTATCTCTAAGTCTCTCCTCTTCTCTTCCATTTTCCTTCTCCACTCTTCTAACTCCAAGTGGTGAGCCCTCTCTGCCTGTCTGTCCTGTAACTCTTCAGGAGTCAGACCCTTGGATGGCACCCTGCTACCCCTCCTGGGGACCCTCCCCCAAGTGTAACTGGTACCTCCACTACACCACTGTGTAGCCTCTGCACTTCTCCATCCATATCCTTCTCCTCTGTGTGTCCCCCAGCCTCCTTGACTGTCACCCAGGCCCTCTGTACCTTTCGCAGCTCCCCCTTCCTGGTGGATCTCCTAATGGGACAGGCAAGATCTTTAAGGAACTGTTTCAATTGAGCAACTGAATACTCTTTCAGTTCCTCTACTTCAAACATAGCTCCAGCTGTTGCATCTCCAGATTGAGACATGATAGTCACAAGTGCAAAATTCCAAAGGCAGAAAACAGTTCCCAATGAAGTTCAAAGAAAAGTCACTCAAGGGATCAGCAAAAACATAGAAGTAGAACAAAAAGGAGTCCATGAGAAAAAAAGCAAAATCACAAGACAAATAGTATGTGGTCACGTAGTGGTCTGCACTCAAAACAGTAGTGTCCACTTAATTACTGTATGTCACGTACAAATACAAGTCCAATCCCAACCACTGATCACCAATGTTAGAAATGGGATCTTTGGTTGGCTGTCAGGTTACCCCCTTTCCAAGTAAGGACCCTCACTCTAGTCAGGGTAAAAGAGAAGGACCCTTAGGTAACTACTGCTTACCCCCTTGGTTGCTTGGCACGAGCAGTAGGTTTATCTTCAGAGTGCCAAATGTAACGAATTTGTACCAACACACAGAGTAACCTAATGAAATCACTATAAAATGACACAACACAGGTTTAGAAAAATAGAAAATATTTATGTAAACATAACAAGACCAAAATGACAAAAATCCACAATACACAAGTCAAGTTATCAATTAAAAAGCAAAAAGAGTCTTCATGTAGTTTTAAACAAACACTAACACTGTTAGCGTGAAAATGTACCTTGGGTGTGTCAAAAATAACCCTGCACAGGTGAGTGTGCATCAAAAACGACTTGTGATGCGTCGATTTCACTCACAAGCAAGACCATGCGTCATTTCTCCTTTCGCTGGGTCTGGGCACGTTGTTTTTTCTCTCTTCAGGAGAACGATGCGTCGATCCGGTCAGCACTCTCAGGTCCGGGCAGGCCTTGCGTCATTTTTACACACCAGCGATGTTTGGGTCGGAAATCTAGCCGCATGATGATCCGAAAACCACGAAGCACGGGTTGTGGTCTCCTCAGCCTCCGTCAGCAATGCTGCACGTTGTTTTTCCAGCTCCGTGCATCGAATTTTGGTTGCGTTGCAGGCGAGCAGTGATTTTCAGCTGCGAAGCCGGCAGCGCGTCGATTTTTCACCTGCAGATCGGAGTTGCAACAATCTTTTCTCTGCACGGCGTTCTGTGCATGGATTTCTTCCCCTTAGGCTGCCAGCTTCTCCTTTCAGGGTCCCAGGACCTACATGGGCACCACTTGACAGAGTAGGAGTCTCTCCAGAGACATCAGGTGCTGGCAGAGAGAAGTCTTTGCTGTGTCTGAGACTTCAAACAACAGGAGGCAAGCTCTAAATCAAGGTCTTGGAGATCTTCACAAGATGGAAGGCACACACAGTCCAGTCTTTGCCCTCTTACACTGGCAGAAGAAGCAACTGCAGGATAGCTCCACAAAGCACAGTCACAGGCAGGGCAGCTCTTCTTCCTCAGCTCTTCAGCTCTTCTCCAGGCAGAGGTTCTTCTTGGTTTCCAGAAGTGTTCTAAAGTCTGTGGTTTTGGGTGCCCTTCTTATACCCAACTTCTCCTTTGAAGTAGGCCTACCTCAAAGCAAAGTCTCTCCTGAATGTGAAATCCTGCATTGTCTAGACCAGGCCCCAGAGACTCACCAGGGGGTTGGAGACTGCATTGTGTTAGGGCAGGCACAGCCCTTTCAGGTGTGAGTGACCACTCCTCTCCTCCCTCCTAGCACAGATGGCTCATCAGGAAATGCAGACTACACCCCAGCTCCTTTTGTGTCACTGTCTAGTGTGAGGTGCAACCAGCCCAACTGTCAAACAGGGAATCCACAAAGGCAGAGTCACAGAAACGGTATAAGCAAGAAAATGCTCACTTTCTAAAAGTGGCATTTTCAAACACACAATCATAAAGTCAACTTTACTAAAAGATGTATTTTTAAATTGTGAGCTCAGAGACTCCAATCTCCACATGTCCATCCTCTCCCAAAGGGAATCTACACTTTAATCAGATTTAAGGTAGCCCCCATATTAACCTATGAGAGAGACATGCCATGCAACAGTGAAAAACGAATTCAGCAATATTTCACTGTCAAGACATATACAACACATTACTATGGCCCTCATTACAACCCTGGCGGTAAATCCCGCTTACCGCTGTTCTGAAGGCCGCCAACATACTGTGGCGGAAATCCGCTACAGGTATTACGACCCACATCTCGTAATCCGCCACAATACAGACACCCACACAAGTCCGCCACATCAAAGGTCAGTGATAAACTGGCGATAGCAAAACCCACACCGTCACGCCAACAGGAATACGTCCACACTATCACAACCCACGAATCAACGCGGCGGTCTTTCACCCACGGTAATCCATTGGCGGTACACACCGCTGCGCTCAAAATACACACAACCACATTGGACAATTCGAAATACACACACCTGATACACATACACACACCACACCCACACACTCACACCACTAAATACACACACCCACATTACCCACAACCCCTTACAATGACATTTTTGTGAAGAAGCAGAGAGAGAGAATAGCAAACACAAGACCAGCATCCACAAGCACACAACACCATCACTCATACAACATCCACGCGCCTCAAACAACACACCCCAACACAACACATCACACAGCACAACAAACATCACCTCATACATTACCCACACCACATCATGGCACCGCAAAGACACCCCAGGTTTTCTGAGGAGGAGCTCAGGGTGGAGAAAATCATCCGGGTAGAGCTACAGCATTTCGGATCACAGGTGCAGTACAACTCCATTGCTAGGAAGATGGAGCTATGGCAGAGAATTGTCGACAGGGTCAACGCAGTGGGACAGCACCCCAGAACACGGGATGACACCAGGAAGAAGTGGAACGACCTACGGGGGAAGGTGTGTTCCCTGGTATCCAGACACCAGGTAGCCATACAGAGGACTTCTCTGGACCCCCACTTCCTCCCCCCACAACTAACAACATGAGAGGAGCAATTCTTGGCAATACTGCATCCTGAGGGCCTCGCAGGAGTAGCAGGAGCACTGGACTCTAGTAAGTCATATCTTTACTACAATATCCCCCCACCTCACCTGCAGGCCCTCATATACCCCCACCCTCACCCTCACCCCATCACTCCAACACCTCACATATGCCCCACCATCACAACCCACCCATCCCAATACGAAGCCCTGCATGCAACACCTCTGCATAGACACACATCACCAAAGCATGTCCAATACAGATACCCACCCAGACCCCAAAATCACTAATCACACAAGGGCAAACACACACAGATACAATAACTATGCATTTACACCCCAACAGGACCCATACCCAACGTCACTGGACAGGAGGTGCCCGACATATCCAGTCCCCCCACAGAAGAGGCCCACAGTGACGACAGCAGCTCTGCATGCCTGTATCAAGATGACCAGCCCGGCCCATCAGGGACCTCTGGACAGTCGGTTCCCCTGCCACAGTCACAAACCACCACAGACCCTCCCCCCTCAGGAAACACCAGTACAGCACCCACCCAGCGGGCCTATCCCTCTGTCCCCAGAACACGTCAATCAGCAGTGTGTCCACCACTACAGGGACCCCAGGCAAACCCACCAACCCAAGACAATCAGGGACCTCGGGTCAGTGGCAGTGGGCACACTGTTCAGGGGACAGAGACACAGGATAACAGGGAAACTGGGAGGACTGCTGTGCGGCAGGGGGAGGGCAGGCCCAGGGAACCATTCTCCAACATCATGGGAGCATACCATAATTCCCAGGAGACCATGGGCATGGTACTGGCCAAGTTTCAGGAGTCCCAGCGGCTGCACGAGGAACACTACCTGGGAATCAGGGAGGACTTGAAGTCCATCAACACCACCCTGGTCACCATTGCAGGGGTGCTAGCAGACCTGGCCAACACCATGAGGGACACAGTGGCACACAAACGGGCCCCTGACGCTAGCCTGAATGATGAACAGCCCTCCACTTCCGCCGGCGCTACTGGATAGGAGGTCCCGTCACAGGACCAACAGGCCACCAGCACCCCGCCCCCTGCAGAAGGAGAACTACCCCGCAAATGGTCCCTGAGATCCAGGGACAAGACAGAGAACATTGCCAAGACCCCCGCCAGAAAATAACACTCTCCTGATTGTCACCCTTTTGTCCCACTTTGTCACCCTGACAACTTTGAACTGCCATTACTCCACTTCCTATGCCCCCTTGGACAATGCACCTGTGAGACCAAGACACTGGACTCTACCATGGCCATTCTTCCATCATCACCCCAGCCCATTGCACACCCCCCTCCACTTATTTGCACAGAAATAAACACCCTTGAATCACAAATCAATCTGGAGTCATTCTGTACTTTCACAAATATGTAATGCAACCTCTCAGAAATATAGCAATGTCAATGTTCATGTTCACATACCAATGTTACACAGTTGTTGGCCAGCAGTAAACCTAGCAGAAGGCACAAAGTGGGACCCAGATCTGTGAAATGGAAAGCCAAAGTGACATGTCAGGGCCATACACAGAGGTAAAAAGGCGGATTCATGCAATGTCCTACAGTAGTATGATATGTGAGAAGCAGTGCCATCCTCTTACCTGTGTGTCACTGGAAGTATTGCATGATGATGCTGTTTCGGTTGTCTATATCTTCTTCTTCTGCCTCCTCCTCTTCACTGTCCACAGGCTCCACAGCTGCCACAAGACCAACATCAGGCCCGTCCTCCTGCAGAAAATGAACCTGGCGTCGCAAAGCAAGGTTGTGCAACATACAGCATGCCACGATTATCTGGCACACCTTCTTCGGTGAGTAGTATAGGGAGCCACCTGTCAGATGGAGGCACCGGAATCTGGCCTTCAGGAGGCCGAAGTGCGCTCTATTGTCCTCCTAGTTCGCCCATGTGCCTCATTGTAGCGTTCTTCTGCCCTTGTCCTGGGATTCCACACTGGGGTCAGTAGCCATGACAGGTTGAGGTAGCCAGAGTCACCTGCAAATATCGAGGGACAACTGTTAGACATTCTCCAACCCTTAGGGACTCTCCCATACCCAGGCACCTATGTCAACTGTGTTGGGACCTTGGGCTCACCTATGAACCACACACGGTGCCTCTGGAGTTGCCCCATTACATAAGGGATGCTGCTATTCCTCAAAATGTAAGCGTCATGCACTGAGCCAGAATACTTGGCATTCACATGGGAGATGTACTGGTCTGCTTAACACACCATCTGCACATTCATAGAATGGTAGCTTTTGCGGTTTCTGTACACCTGTTCATTCCTGCGGGGGGGAACAAATGCCACATGTGTCCCATCAATGGCACCAATGGTGTTGGGGATATATCCCAGGGCATAGAAGTCACCTTTAACTGTAGGCAACTCCTCCACCTGAGGGAAAACGATGTAGCTGCGCATGTGTTTCAGCAGGGCAGACAACACTCTGGACAACACGTTAGAGAACATTGGCTGTGACATCCCTGATGCCATGGCCACTGTTGTTTGAAAGGACCCACTGGCCAGGAAATGGAGTACTGATAGGACCTGCACTATAGGGGGGATTCCTGTGGGATGGCGGATAGCTGACATCAGGTCTGGCCCCAACTGGCACACAGTTCCTGGATTGTGGCACATTCAAGTCTGTAGGTTATAATGATGTGTCTGTCTTCCATTGTCGACAGGTCCACCAGGGGGCTGTATACCAGAGGATGACACCATCTCATCACCTGCCCCAGCAGATGTGCCCTATGGAGGAGAAGGGTGAGCAGAGGGTCATGCACCACATAGGTTTCACAAGCTGTTTAGCACAATCGTGATGTAATCGGTGTGTGGCGCTGTCTGTCCGTATTCCTGGCCAAAAGTGCTGTGACGCCGCTAGTTGCCCTGCCATGTGCCCCCTGAAATGGCGGCTGCCTGACCTGTAAGGAGGGACAAGGGGAAATGAGGTAACTGCACTGGCGTTGTGCAGCGTCGTGGTAGGCGGTCAAAGACTGCAGCGCAATTCAGCATTGGGTATCATTGGGCCCTATGGGTTCCAGGAGCCAATGACGATGTATGCTGGCGGTGACGGTACGCACAGCCGTGGACGTGACCGCCATTTTCTATCTGTTCACTCACTTGATACCTGACCTTCAACAGGAGAGGACCTACACTGCAAGTGCTGCTGTGACCTGAGTCTGGAAGCCACAATGGCTACAGTGTCTGGGGGAAGGGCCCCTGCCTTCACTGCGGAGGAGTTGGAGAAACTGGTGGATGCGGTCATCCCCAGTACACGTTACTCTACGGTCCTCCAGACAAACAGGTGACTACACTGTGTGCATGGTGGATGGCACATGAATGTATGGAGTGTCGTGGATGGAAGAGACAGGGGGGCCAGAGGCCAGCATGTGAGGATGGTGAGTGTATGTTTTTCTGGGCCAGGGTGGGAGGTTTGTGGCCAATGAGTAAGAAGAACCAGACGGGGGAGTAACATCCATTCTTAATTCACTATTCCTCTAGGTCAGAGCCCACCAGAAGAAGGGATTTGGCGTGCCATCTCCAAGGAAGTACGGACCATGGGTGTCTACCATAGACGGAGCACCCACTGCCGCAAAAGATGGGAGGACCTGCGCTGCTGGGCCAAGAAGACGGCGGAGGCCCAGCTGGGGATGGCCTCCCAACATGGAAGGGGTGCCCGTCCCACCATGACCCCCCTGATGTACCGGATCCAGGCGGGGGCATATCCTGAGTTGGATGGGCGCTTGAGGGCATCACAGCAGCCACAAGGGGGTGAGTACTGCTCATTCAGCTGACTTTGCGTGCTTTATGAGGTTTCTGGGTGGGGGAAGTGGGCTGTGGGTTCCCCTAGGCCAGGGCAGACGCGTCAAGGTAGATCCATTGTTTTGCAGGCTCAGGGCCACTCCAACCCCAAAAGTGGTAGTGGCCCTCTACACCTAGTCAGGCTCCTGTGGGTTCCAGCTGTGCATCAAATGAGTCTAGGCAGAGTCCCCCATGGGTATGTGCTTTTGCCCTGAACTGTTAGTGCATGGGCTAGTGTATAGGGCTGCTCCCTGTGAGTTGTGTCCGCCAACTGTAGTGATGTTGCAGGCATTGACCATGTGTCTCTTCTGTCTTTCCCCCCCTTTTTTGTTTTGTCACCCTGTCCTTGTGTGCATTAGCATCATCTGGCGGAGGAGCATTGGCACCGGAGCAGGAGTTAGCTGCAACCCACATGGCCCTGGAGGGTGAATTTAAGGAGTCTGAAGGCACCAGTGGGACGGAGGGCGAGGGGAGCTCCATGATGGGGACAGGAGGAGACACCAGCGACAGCGACTCCTCCTCTGATGGGAGCTCCCTTGCGGTGGCGGGCACCTCTGTGCCCACCGCATCAACAGCTACAGCCGCCACCCCCCCTACCAGCACCGCCCTCCCAGCAGCCCTCACCGTGTTTCCCGTGCCCGCTCACCCAGGAGGGTGGGCATCTCCTTCGCCCCAGGCACCTCAGGCCCTGCCCCAGTCAGTCCTGCTGCCCTCAGTGAGGAGGCTATTGACCTCCTGAGATCCCCCACTGTTGGGCAATCGACCATTTTGAATGTCATCCAGGGTGTCCAGAGGCATTTGCATCAAACAAATGCATACCTAGAGGGCATTCTGGCGTGGCAGCCCAACAGAGAGCATTTCAGGCTCTGGCCTCAACACTAATGGCAGCCATTGTCCCTGTGTCCAGCCTCCCCCCTCCAACTTCCACTACCCAGACCCAATCCCCTCTACCTCAGCCTATCCCAAGCACACCATCAGACCAGCATGCACACTCATCAACACACAAGAGTGGACATGGCAAACATAAGCACCACACATCCCACAGGCACTCACACAAGCACCATTCCCATGCAGACACACCAACATCCACAGCCTCCACTGTGTCCCCCTCCCCCAGGTCCTCCTCCTCCCTTCCAATCTCGTCTCCACTCACACCTGCATGCACTACATCCTCAGCCACTACCTCCATCACCAGCACGCCCATCACCATACACCGTTCACGTGCAATCACCACCCCCACTACCATGCACACGTCCCCTGTGTCCTCTCCCAGTGTGTCTGTGAGCCCTCCTCCCAAACTACACAAACGCAGGCACACACCCACTCAACAGCCATCCACCTCACAACAGCCTCCAGCCCATGCACCGACACCCAAATTCAGCAGACGTACACCTCCTACAACCACTACCTCTTCCTCCACTCCCAAACCCCCTCCATCTTCCCGTCCCAGTGTGTCTAAAAAACTTTTCCTGGCTAACAATGACCTCTTCCCTACACTTCCCCCGTCCTTCCCCTAGGGCCAAGATGTCCAGATCCCAGCCCAGCACCTCAGCCACCAAATCCTTCAGCACTGTGGTCCCTGCATGTCCTGTAACATTGCGGACGGCACCCATCAGGGCTGCCAGTATGCCACCTAGCGAGGCCAATGATCAGCCCATTCCGGTGGCTGCAGGAGACGTCATGCTGTCTCCCTCCACAGGTGCTGACACATGCACCACCAGCAGCATCTCCGCCAGAGACACCGCCACAACCACCGCCACCAGCCCCGCGATGTGCACAGACAGTGCCACCACAGCTGACATGGACAACATTCCCAGTGGACAGCCGTCCGAGGCTGCAGGAGACGTCCTGGACCACGCACAGCGTACATGAGGCACCACAACCAGCACTGTTAGTACCAGCAGTTTTCAGGCAAAGTCGCAGCATGGTGGAGTGAGTCTCTGATTCCATGGAGTATCATGCTACCTGTTCCCAGGCAATCTTGTGGCATACACACCCAGGTGAGGGAATGGGACCTGCCACACAGCATGTGCAGCACTCTGGACACAAAGCTCTCTCCAGAACCAGTGGAGAACTGCATCCACTCACCCAGACCTTGGCAGGATGAAGCACTCTGGGCACTAAGCCCCCTCCAGAACCAGTGGAGAACTGCATCAACCTTCCCAGTCCTTGGCAGGATGAAGCACTCTGGGCACTAAGCTCCCTCCAGAACCAGTGGGGAACTGCATCCACTACCCTAGTCCTTGGCAGGATGAAGCACTCTGGGCACTAAGCCCCCTACAGAACCAGTGGAACATGTCACACACTTGAGAGACTGTGGCTTTGCACTCCCCAGGATACAGCAGTGGGCAAACCACCCACTTGAGAGACTTGAGAGACTTTGGCTTTGCACTCCCCAGGATAAAGCAGTGGGCAAACCACCCACTTGAGAGACTCGAGAAACTGTGACGTTGCACTCCCCAGGATAAAGCAGCTGTAAAACCACCCACTTGAGAGACTTGAGATACTGTGGCTTTGCACTCCCCAGGATAAAGCAGTGGGCAACCCACCCACTTGGGAGACTGTGGCTTTGCACTCCCCAGGATAAAGCAGTGAGCAACCCACCCACTTCAGGGACTTGAGAGACCGTGGCTTTGCACTCTCCAGGACCAATCAGTGGGCATGGAGCCCCCTCGTGGAGCAGTGGCGTCGTCCCTTCATCCGGCTGAGGTGGCCCCCTCCCCTTCCCCCTGAGGTGCCTGTTTATTTTCGAGCTGATGCCCCAGCGGTGTTCTCTCCGTTTAGAGTCAGACATCATGTGTGGGCTTCGCCCATGCATTTTGTGACCACTCGTCCAAGGACAATGAATGGAACACTATCCGGACTTGTGTAGTTGCTGTACATATTTGTATATATGATCTGTTACAGAGCTGTTTCCATATCTGAATTTTCATTGATTACACTTGTTACAATCATTTTATTTT
Organism: Pleurodeles waltl; assembly: GCF_031143425.1. Taxonomy (NCBI): domain Eukaryota; kingdom Metazoa; phylum Chordata; class Amphibia; order Caudata; family Salamandridae; genus Pleurodeles; species Pleurodeles waltl. Next base: position 726,248 of record NW_027149842.1, on the reverse strand, counting down.
GTACTTGCGTTCTTCCAGGGGGTTACGTGGTGTACATGTAATGTTGCGGCATGTATTTGTGTTTATGTTGTTGTGGGTGAGGGTAGGGGTGAGGGTATTGCGTGTTGCATATGTATATCACTCTCTCTTTACTCCCCCCTCCCCTGTGTGCTAGGTGCAGTACTCACAGTGGTTGTCACCACCGTCTTTGCAGCTCCTGGTAGAAGAGGAGGTAAACCAACATTGGTAGCACCTGAAGTTCAGGCTCCATGGCGTCCTGGTTCCTCGTTGGGTGCTGAGAGGTGAGTGGTTTCCGTTCCAAAGACTGTTTCCGTCGTGCTTTTGATGGCGTTGGTACTGCCCCGGAAAAGTAGGCAGATTGGTGCCTTGTAATACAGTGGGCGGTACATTGTGTTCTGCCTGTCTGTTGGTGGTTACCGCCGTGGTGTTTGTTTCTACCGCCGTGGCGGTCGGCGTGTTAAAGTGGCTGTCTGTGTTGGTGGTTTCCGCCATGGTCGTGATTCCACTTTTCTTTACCGCCGGCCTGTTGGCGGTCTTACCGCCGCTTTAACACTGACCGCCAGGGTTGCAATGAGGGCCTATATGTCCTACATTAACCATACACTGCACCCTGCCCTTGGGGCTACCTGGGCCCTACCTTTGGGGTGCCTTACATGTAATAAAAGGGAAAGTTTGGGCCTCGCAAATGGGTACACTTGCCAAGCCAAATTTACAGTTAAAACTGCACACACAGACCCTGCAGTGGCAGGTCTGAGACATGATTACAGAGCTACTAATGTGGGTGGCCCAACCAGTGCTGCAGCCCCCCTAGAAGTATTTGATTTACAGACCCGGGGCACCTCTAGTGCACTTTACTAGGTACTTACTAGTAAATCAAATATGCCAATCACGGATAAACCAATTAACAATACAATTTACACAGAGAGCATAATTCACTTTAGCACTGGTTAGCAGTGGTAAAGTGCTCAGAGTTCAAAAGCCAACAGCAACAGGTTAGAAAAAATAGGAGGCAGGAGGCAAAAAAATTGGGAATGACCCTGCATGAACTCAAAAGTCTAACATTTCCTTAGGTGCCGGGTAAGCTAGAGGCTAAAATCCACAGCTAGGCACTTTTAAAAAATAACTCTATTTTCATTTTGAAAATGTGATGTGTCTACGCTGTGTTTTGGGGCATTTTCTCTAGTGGTCACTAGGCCTACCCACAAAACTGAGGTACCATTTTCATCGGGAGATTTGAGGGAGGGCTGGGTGGAAGGAAAGTTATGGCTCCTCTCAGATTCCAGAACTTTCTGTCACCTTAATTTGAGGAAAAAGTGCTTTTTGGCCAAATTTTGAGGTTTGCAAAGGATTCTGGGTAACAGAACCTGGTGAGAGCTACACAAGTCACCCCAGCTTGGATTCCCTTAGGTGTCTAGTTTTAAGAAATGCACAGGTTTGGTAGATTTCCCTGGATGCCCGCTGAGCTACAGGAGAAAAAATCCACAGCTAGGCACTTTGCAAAAAACAGCTTGTTTTTTGTTTGGAAAAATGTGATGTGTCCATATTGTGTTTTGGGGCATTTCCTGTTGTGGGAATTAGGCCTACCCACACAAGTGAGGTACCATTTTTATCAGGAGACTTAGAGGACCGCTGGGTGGAGGAAAATTGTGGCTCCTCTCAGATTCCAGAACTTTCTGTCACCGAAATGTGAGGAAAAAGTGTTTTTTGGCCAAATGTTGAGGTTCGCAAATGATTCTACATGTCAGAACCCGGAAAGAGCCACACAATTTACCCCATCTTGGATTCCCTTCGGTGTCTAGTTTTAGAAAATGCACAGGTTTGGTAGGTTTCCCAAAGTGACAGCTGAGCTTGATGCCAAAATCCACAGCTAGGCACCATGCAAAAAACAGCTCTGTTTTATTGGGAAAGTATGATGTGTCCACGTTGTCTTTTGGGGCATTTCCTGTTGCGGGAACTAGGCCTACACACACAAATGAGGTACCAGTTTTATCAGGAGATTCAGGAGAATGCAGGGTGAAAGGAAAGTTGTCTCTCGTCTCAGAATCCAGAACTTTCTCTAACCAAACTGTGAGTAAAATGCGTTTCTTTGCCAGATTTTGAGGTTTGCAAAGGATTCTGGGTAACAAAACCTAGTGAGCACCCCACAAGTCACCCCATATTAAATTCCCCTAGGTGTCTAGTTAAAAAAAATGCACAGGTTTGGTGGGTTTCGCTTGGAGCCGGCTGAGCTAGAGGCCAAAATTCACAGCTAGGCACTTTGAAAAAACAGCTCTGTTTTATTGGGAAAGTATGATGTGTCCACTTTATGCTTTGGGGCATTTCCTAACGCGGTCACCAGGCCTACCCACACAAGTGAGGTACCATTTTCATCAGGAGACTTGGGAGAACGCTGGGTGGAAGGAAAGTTGTGGCTCCGCTCAGATTCCAGAACTTTCTGTCACCAAAATATGAGGAAAAAGTGTTTTTTGACCAAAGTTTGAGGTTTGCGAAGGATTTTGGGTAACAGAACCTGGTGAGAGACCCACAAGTCACCCCATCTTGGATTCCCTTAGGTGTCTAGTTTTCAAAAATGCACAAGTTTGGTAGGTTTCCCTAGGTGCCAGGTGAGCTAGAGGTGAAAATCCACAGCAAGGCCCTTTGAAAAAACAGCTCTGTTTTCTTTGGGAAAATGAGATGTGCCACGTTGTGTTTTGGGGCATTTCCTGTCCCGGGCACTAGGCCTACCCACACAAGTGATGTACCTGCTTTATTGGGAAACTTGTGGGAATGCTGGGTGGAAGGAAAGTTGTGGCTCCTTTCAGATTCCAGAACTTTTGGTCACCAAAATGTGAGCAAAAAGTGTTTTTTTGGACAATTGTTGAGGTTTGCAAAGGATTCTGGGTATCAAAACATGGTGAGAGCTGCACAAGTCACCCCATCTTAGATTTCCTTAGGTGTCTATTTGTAAGAAATGCACAGGTTTGGTAGGTTTCCCTAGGTGCCTGCTGAGCTAGAGGTGAAAAAATCCACAGCTAGACACTTTACAGAAAACAGATCTGTTTTGTTTGGGAAAATGTGATGTGTCCATGTTGTGTTTTGAGGCATTTCTTGTCATGCGCACCAGGCCTACCCACCCCAGTGAGGTACCATTTTTATCTGGAGACTTGAGGGAACGCTGGGTGGAAGGAAAGTTGTGGATCTTCTCAAATTCCAGAACTTTCTTTCACTGAAATGTGAGCAAACCGTGTTTTTTGGCCAAATTTTGAGGTTTGCGAAGGATTCTGGGTAACAGCACCTGGTAAGAGCCCGCAAGTTGCCCCATCTTGGATTGTCTTAGGTGTCTAGTTTTCAAAAATGCACAGGTTTGGTAGGTTTTCCTATGTGGCGGCTGAGCTAGAGGCCAAAATCCACAGCTAGGCACTTTGCAAAAAACAGCTCTCTTTTCTTTGGGAAAATGTGATGTCTCCACGTTGAGTTTTGGGGCATTTCCTGTTGCGGGCACTAGGCCTACCCACATGTGAGGTACCAGTTTTATCGGGAGACTTGGGGGAACGCTGGGTGGAAGGAAAGGTGTGGCTCCTCTCAGATTCCAGAACTTTCTATCACTGAAATGTTAAAACAATTAGTTTTTTGGCCAAAGTTTGAGGTTTGCAAAGTATTGTAGGAAACAGAACCTGGTGAGAGCCCCACAAGTCACCCCATCTTGCATTCCCCTAGTTGTCTAGTTTTAAGAAATGCACAGGTTTGTTATGTTTCCTAGGTGCCGGGTGAGCTAGATCCAAAATCGACAGATAGGCACTTTGCAAAAAACTGGTCTGTTTTCTTTGGGAAAATGAGATGTTTCTAGGTTGTGTTTTGGGGCATTTCCTGTCGCGGGCAATAGGCCTTCCCACACAAGTGATGTACCTGTTTTATTGGGAGACTTGGGGGAATGCTGGGTGGAAGGAAAGTTGTGGCTCCTCTCAGATTCCAGAACTTTCTGTCACCAAAATGTGAGCAAAAAGTGTTTTTTGGCCAAATTCTGAGGTTTGCAAAGTATTCTGGGTATCAGAACCTGGTGAGAGCCCCACAAGTCACCCCATCTTGGATTCCCTTAGGTGTCTAATTTTAAGAAATGCACAGGTTTGGTAGGTTTCCCTAGGTGCCCACTGAGCTAGAGGTGAAAAAATCACAGCTAGGCACTTTACAGAAAACAGATCTGTTTTGTTTGGGAAAATGTGATGTGTCCATGTTGTGTTTTGGGGCATTTCCTATCACGGGCATTAGGCCTACCCACACCAGTGAGGAACCATTTTTATCTGGAGACTTGAGGGAACGCTGGGTGGAAGGAAAGTTGTGGCTCTTCTCAATTTCCAGAACTTTCTTTCACTGAAATGTGAGTAAAAAGTGTTTTTTGGCCACATTTTGAGGTTTGCGAAGGATTCTGGGTAACAGCACCTAGTAAGAGCCCTTCAAGTCACCCCATCTTGGATTGCCTTAGATGTCTAGTTTTCAAAAATGCACAGGTTTGGTAGGTTTCCCTATGTGGCGGCTGAGCTACAGGCCAAAATCCACAGCTAGGCACTTTGAAAAAAACAGCTCTGTTTTCTCTGGGAAATTAGGATGTGTCCACGTTGTGTTTTGGGGCATTTTCTGTTGCGGGCACTAGGCCTACCCACACGTGAGGTACCAGTTTTATTGGGAGACTTGGGGGAACGCTGGTTGGAAGGAAAGGTGTGGCTCCTCTCAGATTCCAGAACTTTCTCTCATCGAAATGTAAAGAAAATGAGTTTTTTGGCCAAATTTTGAAGTTTGCAAAGTATTGTGGAAAACAGAACCTGGTGAGAGCTCCACAAGTCACCCGATCTTGGATTCCCCTAGGTGTCTAGTTTTAAGAAATGCACAGGTTTGGTATGTTTCCTAGGTGCCGGGTGAGCTAGATCCAAAAATGACAGCTAGGCACTTTGCAAAAAACTGCTCTGTTTTCTTTGGGAAAATGTGGTGTGTCCATGTTGTCTTTTGGGGCATTTCCTGTTGTGGGAACTAGGCCTACCCACAAAAGTGATGTACCTGTTTTATTGGGAGACTTGGGGAATGCTGGGTGGAATAAAAGTTGTGGCTCCTCTCAGATTCCAGAACTTTCTGTCACCGAAATGTGGGCAAAAATAGTTTTTTGGCCAAATTTTGAGGTTTGCAAAGGATTCTGGGTATCAGAACCTGGTGAGAGCCCCACAAGTCACACCATCTTGGATTCCCTTAGGTGTCTAATTTTAAGAAACGCACAAGGTTGGTAGGTTTCCCTAGGTGCCTGCTGAGCTAGAGGTGAAAAAATCCACAACTAGGCACTTTATAGAAAACAGATCAGTTTTCTTTGGGAAAATGTGATGTGTCCACGTTGCCTTTTTGGGCATTTCCTGTTGTGAGAACTAGGCCTACCCACACAAGTGATGTACCTGTTTTATTGGGAGACTTGGGGGAATGCTAGATTAAAGATAACTTCTAGCTCCTCTCTGATTCCAGAACTTTCTGTCACCGAAATGTGAGCAAAAAGTGTTTTTTGGTCATATTTTGAGGTTTGCAAAGGATTCTGGGTATCAGAAGCTGGTGAGAGCCCCACGAGGCACCCTACCTTGGATTCCCTAGGTGTCTAGTTTTAGAAAATGCACAGGTTTGGTAGGTTTCCCTTGGTGCCCGCAGAGCTAGAGGTGAAAAAATCCACAGCTAGGCACTTTACAGAAAACAGATCTGTTTTGTTTGGGAAAATGTGATGTGTCCATGTTGTGTTTTGGGACATTTCCTTTCACGGGCACTAGTCCTACCCACACAGTGAGGTACCATTTTTATCTGGAGACTTGGGGGAACACTGGGTGGAAGGAAAGTTGTTTCTCTTCTCAAATTCCAGAACTTTCTTTCACTGAAATTGAGAAAAAAGTGTTTTTTGACCACATTTTGAGGTTTGTGAAGGATTCTGGGCAACAGCACCTGGTAAGAGCCCTGCCAGTCACCCAATCTTGGATTGCCTTAGGTGTTTAGTTTTCAAAAATGCACAGGTTTGGTAGGTTTCCCTATGTGGCGTCTGAGCTACAGGCCAAAATCCATAGCTAGGCACTTTGCAAAAAACAGCTCTGTTTTCTTTGGGAAAATGAGATGTGTCCATGTTGTGTTTTGGGGCATTTCCTTTCACGGGCACTAGTCCTACCCACACAGTGAGGTACCATTTTTATCTGGAGACTTGGGGGAACACTGGGTGGAAGGAAAGTTGTTTCTCTTCTCAAATTCCAGAACTTTCTTTCACTGAAATTGAGGAAAAAGTGTTTTTTGGCCACATTTTGAGGTTTGTGAAGGATTCTGGGCAAAAGCAGCTGGTAAGAGCCCTGCAAGTCACCCCATCTTGGATTGCCTTAGGTGTCTAGTTTTAAAAAATGCACAGGTTTGGGAGGTTTCCCTATGTGGCGTCTGAGCTACAGGCCAAAATCCACAGCTAGGCACTTTTCGAAAAACAGCTCTCTTTTCTTTGGGAAAATGAGATGTGTCCATGTTGTGTTTTGGGGCATTTCCTTTCCCGGGCAATAGGCCTACCCACACGTGAGGTACCAGTTTTATCGGGAGACTTGGGGGAACGCTGGGTGGAAGGAAAGGTGTTGCTCCTGTCAGAGTCCAGAACTTTCTGTCACCAAAATGTGAAGAAAATGAGTTTTTTGGCCAAATTTCGAAGTTTGCAAAGTATTGTGGGAAACAGAACCTGGTGATAGCCCTACAAGTCACCAAATCTTGGATTCCCCCAGGTGTCTAGTTTTAAGAAATGCACAGGTTTGGAAGCTTTCCTAGGTGCCGGGTGAGCTAGATCCAAAATCGACAGCTAGGCACTTTGCAAAAAACTGGTCTGTGTTCTTTTAGAAAATGTGATGTGTCCACGTTGTGTTTTCGGGCATTTCCTCTCATGGTCACTAGGCCTACTCATACAAGTGGGGAAAAAGTGCTTTTTTACCAATGTTTGCGAAAGGTTCTGGGTAACAGAACGTGGTGAGAGACCCACAAGTCACCCATTTTTGGATTCCCTTAGGTGTCTAGTTTTCAAAAATGGACAAGTTTGGTAGGTTTCCCTAGGTGCAGGCTGGGCTAGAGGTGAAAATCCGCAGCCAGGCAATTTGAAAAAACAGCTTGGTTTTGTTTAGGAAAATGAGATGTGTCCACATTGTTTTTGGGGCATTTCCTGTCGCGGGCAGTAGGCCTACTCACACAAATGATGTACCTGTTTTACTGGGAGACTTGGGGGAATGCTGGGTGGAAGGAAAGTCGTGGCTCCTCTCAAATTCCAGAACTTTCTGTCACCGAAATGTGAAGATAATGTGTTTTTTGGCCAAATATTGAAGTTTGCAAAGTATTGTGAGAAACAGAACCTGGTGAGAGCCGCAGAAGCCACCCCATCTTGGTTTCCCTTAGGTGTCTAGTTTTCAAAAATGCACAATTTTGGTAGGTTTCCATAGGTGCCGGCTGAGCTAGAGGTGAAAATCCACAGCTAGGCACTTTGAAAAAAAAAATCTGTTTTGTTTGGGAAATTGAGATGTCTCCACAATGTGTTTTGGGGCATTTCCTGTCGCAGGCACTTGGCCTACCCCCACAAGTGATGTACCTCTTTTATAGGGAGACTTGGGGGAATGCTGGGTGGAAGATAAGTTGTTGCTCCTCTCAGATTCCAGAACTTTCTGTCACCAAAATGTGAGCAAAGAGTGTTTTTTGGTCAAATTTTGAGGTTTGCAAAGGATTCTGGGTAACAGAACCTGGTGAGAGCCCCACAAGTCACCCATTCTTGGATTCCCTTAGGTGTCTAGTTTTAGAAAATGCACAGGTTTGGTAGGTTTCCCTAGGTGCCAGCTAAGCTATATGTCAAAATCCACAGCTAGGCACATTGCAAAAAACAGCTCAGCTTTCTTTGGGAAAATGTGATGTGTCCACATTGTCTTTTGGGGCATTTACTGTTGCGGGAACTAGGCCTACCCACACAAGTGATGTACCTGTTTTATTGGGAGACTTGGGGGAATGCTGGATGAAAGGAAAGTTGTGGCTCCTCTCAGATTCCAGAACTTTCTGTCACCATAATGTGAGGAAAAAGTGTTTTTTTGACCGAAGATTGAGGTTTGCGAAGGATTCTGGGTAACAAAACCTGGTGAAAGACCCACAAGTCACCCCATCTTGGATTACCTTAGGTGTCTAGTTTTAAAAAATGCCCAGGTTTGGTAGGTTTCCCTAGGTGTCGGCTGAGCAAGAGGTCAAAATCCACAGCTAGGCTCTTTGAAAAAACTGCTCTCTTTTCTTTTGGAAAACGTTATGTGTCCACATTATGTTTTCGGGCATTTCCTGTGCTGGGAACTAGGCCTACCCACACAAGTGAGGTACCATTTTTATCGGTAGACTTGGGGGAACACCGGGTGGAAGGAAAGTTATGGCTCCTCTCAGATTCCAGTTCTTTCTGTCACCGATATGATAGGAAAAAGTGTTTTCTTTTGGCCAAATTTTGTGATTTGCAAAGGATTCTGGGTAACAGAATCTGGTGAAGGCCCCAGAAGTCACCCCATCTTGGATTACCCTAGGTACTTAGTTTTATAAAAGGCACAGGTTTGGTAGGTTTCCCTAGGTGCCCGCTGACCTAGAGGCGAAACAATCTACAGCTAGGCACTTTGCAAAAAACAGCTCTGTTTTGTTTGGGAAAATGTGATGTGTCAAATTTGTGTTTTTGGGCATTTCCTGTTGCAGGAACTTGGCCTACCCACAAAAGTGAGGTACTATTTTTATCAGGAGACTTGGGGGAACACTGGGTGGAAGGAAAATTCAGGCTCCTCTTAGATTCCAGAACTTTCTGCCACCAAAATGTGAGGACAATGTGTTTTTGGCCAAATTTGGGGTTTGCAAAGGATTCTGGGTATCAGAATCTAGTGAGAGCCCCACAAGTCACCCCATCTTGGATTTCCATAGGTGTCTAGTTCTAAGAAATGCACAGGTTTGGTATGTTTCGATAGGTGCTGGCTGAGTTTGAGGCCAAAATACACAGCTAGGCACTTTGCAAAAAACAGCTTAGTTTTTTTGTGGAAAATGTGATGTGTCCACGTTGTGTTTTGGGGCATTTCCTGTCGCGGTCACTAGGCCTAACCACACCAGTGAGGTACCACTTTCATCGGGAGACTTGGGGGAATGCTGAGTGGAAGGAAATTTGTGGCTCCTTTCAGATTCCAGAACTTTCTGTCACCAAAATGTGAGGAAAAAATGTTTTTTGGCCGTCGGTGCCAGCTGAGCTAGATGCCAAAATACACAGCTAGACTCTTTGTAAAAAAAACAGCTTTGCTTTCTTTGGGAAAATGAAATGCATTGTGTTTTTGGGCCATTTCCTGTCACGGGCACTAGGCCTACCCACATGTGAGGTACAGGTTTTATTGGGAGACTTGGGGGAAAGCTGGGTGGAAGGAAAGTTGTGGCTCCTCTCAGATTTCAGAACTTTCTGTTACCGAAATTTGAAGAAAATGTGTTTTGTGGTCTTATATTGAGGTTTGCAAAGGATGCTGGGTATCAGAACCTGGTGAGAGCCCCACAAGCCACCCCATCTTGGATTCCCCTTGGTGTCTAGTTTTAAGAAATGCACAGGGTTGGTAGGCCTCTCTCAGTGCCAGCTGAGCTAGATTCCAAAATCCACAGCTAGGCACTTTGTAAAAAAACAGCTCTGCTTTCTTTGGGAAAATGTGATGTGTCCACGTTGTGTTTTGGGACATTTCCTGTTGTGGGAACTAGGCCTACCCACAAAAAGTGAGGTACCAATTTTATCAGGAGATTCGGGGGAACGCTAGGTGGAAGGATAGTTGTGGCTCCTCTCATATTCCAGAACTTTATGTCACCAAAATGTGAGTAAAATGTGTTTTATTGCCACTTTTTGAGGTTTTCAAAGAATTCTGGGTAACAAAACCTGGTGAGAGCCCCACAAGTCACCCCATCTTGGATTCCCCCAGGTGTCTAGTTTTAAAAAATGCACAAGTTTGATAGGTTTCCCTAGGTACCAGCTGAGCTAGAGGCCAAAATCCACAGCTAGGCACTTTGCAAAAACAGTTCTGTTTTCTTTGGGAAAATGTGATGTGTCCACGTTGTGTTTTTGGGCCATTTCTTTTCGGGGGTACTAGGCCTACCCACAAATGAGGTACTAGTTTTATTGGGAGACTTGGGGGAATGCTAGGTGGAAGGAAAGTTGTGGCTTCTCACAGATTCCAGAACTTTCCGTCACCGAAATGTGAAGAAAATGTGTTTTTTGGCTAAATTTTGAGGTTAGCAAAGGTTTCTGGTAACAGAACCAGGGAGAGCCTCACAAGTCACCCCGTCTTGGATTCCCCTACGTGTGTAGTTCTAAGAAATGCAGAGGTTTGGTAGGTTTCCTAGGTGGCGGCCGAGCTAGAGGCCAAAATCCCCAGCTAGACAATTTGAAAAAACAGCTCTGTTTTCTTTGGGAAAATGTGATGTGTCCAATTTGTGTTTTTGGGCATTTCCTGTCACTGGAACTTGGCCTACCCACAAAAGTGAGGTACTATTTTCATCAGGAAACTTGTGAGAATGCTTGGTGGAAGGAAAGTTGTGGCTCCTCTCAGATTCCAGAACTTTCTGTCACCAAAATGTGAGGAAAAAGTATTTTTTGTCCACATTTTGAGATTTGCAAAGGATTCAGGGTATCATAGCCTGGCGAGAGCCCCACAAGTCACTCCATCTTTGATTTCCCTAGGTGTATAGTTTTAAAAAATGCACAGGTTTGGTATGTTTTGATAGGTGCCGGCTAAGTTAGAGGCAAAAATCCACAGCTAGGCATGTTGTAAAAAACTGCTCTGTTTTCTTTTGGAAAACGTTATGTGTCCACATTATGTTTTCGGGCATTTCCTGTGCTGGGAACTAGGCCTACCCACACAAGTGAGGTACCATTTTTATCGGTAGACTTGGGGGAACACTGGGTGGAAGGAAAGTTATGACTCCTCTCAGATTCCAGTTCTTTCTGTCACCGATATGATAGGAAAAAGTGTTTTCTTTTGGCCAAATTTTGTGATTTGCAAAGGATTCTGGGTAACAGAATCTGGTGAAGGCCCCAGAAGTCACCCCATCTTGGATTACCCTAGGTACTTAGTTTTATAAAAGGCACAGGTTTGGTAGGTTTCCCTAGGTGCCCGCTGACCTAGAGGCGAAACAATCTACAGCTAGGCACTTTGCAAAAAACAGCTCTGTTTTGTTTGGGAAAATGTGATGTGTCAAATTTGTGTTTTTGGGCATTTCCTGTTGCAGGAACTTGGCCTACCCACAAAAGTGAGGTACTATTTTTATCAGGAGACTTGGGGGAACACTGGGTGGAAGGAAAATTCAGGCTCCTCTTAGATTCCAGAACTTTCTGCCACCAAAATGTGAGGACAATGTGTTTTTGGCCAAATTTGGGGTTTGCAAAGGATTCTGGGTATCAGAATCTAGTGAGAGCCCCACAAGTCACCCCATCTTGGATTTCCATAGGTGTCTAGTTCTAAGAAATGCACAGGTTTGGTATGTTTCGATAGGTGCTGGCTTAGCTTGAGGCCAAAATACACAGCTAGGCACTTTGCAAAAAACAGCTTAGTTTTTTTGTGGAAAATGTGATGTGTCCACGTTGTGTTTTGGGGCATTTCCTGTCGCGGTCACTAGGCCTAAGCACACCAGTGAGGTACCACTTTCATCGGGAGACTTGGGGGAATGCTGAGTGGAAGGAAATTTGTGGCTCCTTTCAGATTCCAGAACTTTCTGTCACCAAAATGTGAGGAAAAAATGTTTTTTGGCCGTCGGTGCCAGCTGAGCTAGATGCCAAAATACACAGCTAGACTCTTTGTAAAAAAACAGCTCTGCTTTCTTTGGGAAAATGTGATGTATCCACGTTGTGTTTTGGGACATTTCCTGTTGTGGGAACTAGGCCTACCCACAAAAAGTGAGGTACCAATTTTATCAGGAGATTCGGGGGAACGCTAGGTGGAAGGATAGTTGTGGCTCCTCTCATATTCCAGAACTTTATGTCACCAAAATGTGAGTAAAATGTGTTTTATTGCCACTTTTTGAGGTTTTCAAAGAATTCTGGGTAACAAAACCTGGTGAGACCCCCACAAGTCACCCCATCTTGGATTCCCCCAGGTGTCTAGTTTTAAAAAATGCACAAGTTTGGTAGGTTTCCCTAGGTACCAGCTGAGCTAGAGGCCAAAATCCACAGCTAGGCACTTTGCAAAAACAGTTCTGTTTTCTTTGGGAAAATGTGATGTGTCCACGTTGTGTTTTTGGGCCATTTCTTTTCGGGGGTACTAGGCCTACCCACACATGAGGTACTAGTTTTATTGGGAGACTTGGGGGAATGCTAGGTGGAAGGAAAGTTGTGGCTTCTCACAGATTCCAGAACTTTCCGTCACCGAAATGTGAAGAAAATGTGTTTTTTGGCTAAATTTTGAGGTTTGCAAAGGTTTCTGGTAACAGAACCAGGGAGAGCCTCACAAGTCACCCCGTCTTGGATTCCCCTACGTGTGTAGTTCTAAGAAATGCAGAGGTTTGGTAGGTTTCCTAGGTGGCGGCCGAGCTAGAGGCCAAAATCCCCAGCTAGACAATTTGAAAAAACAGCTCTGTTTTCTTTGGGAAAATGTGATGTGTCCAATTTGTGTTTTTGGGCATTTCCTGTCACTGGAACTTGGCCTACCCACAAAAGTGAGGTACTATTTTCATCAGGAAACTTGTGAGAATGCTTGGTGGAAGGAAAGTTGTGGCTCCTCTCAGATTCCAGAACTTTCTGTCACCAAAATGTGAGGAAAAAGTATTTTTTGTCCACATTTTGAGATTTGCAAAGGATTCAGGGTATCATAGCCTGGCGAGAGCCCCACAAGTCACTCCATCTTTGATTTCCCTAGGTGTATAGTTTTAAAAAATGCACAGGTTTGGTATGTTTTGATAGGTGCCGGCTAAGTTAGAGGCAAAAATCCACAGCTAGGCATGTTGTAAAAAACAGCTCTGCTTTCTTTGGGAAAATGTGATGTGTCCACGTTGTGCTTTGGGGCATTTCCTGTTGCGGGAACTAGGCATAGCCACACAAGTGAGGTAACAATTTTATCAGGAGATTCGGGGAATGCTGGGTGGAAGAATAGTTGTGGCTCCTCTCAGAATCTAGAACTTTCTGTCACAAAATGTGAGTAAAATGTGTTTTTTTGCCACATTTTGAGGATTCTGGGTAACAGAACCTGGTGAGATGCCCACAAATCATCCCATCTTGGATTCCCCTAGGTGTCTAGTTTTCAAAAATGAACATGTTTGTTTGGTTTTCCTAGCTGCCGGCTGAGCTAGAGGCCAAACACCACTGCTAGGCACTTTGAAAAAAAAAGCTCTGCTTTCTTTTGGAAAATAGGATGTGTCCACCTTGTCTTTTGGGGCACTTCCTGTAGCGTTCACTAGGCCTCCCCACACAAGTGAGGTACCATTTTCATTGGGAGACTTGGGGCAACGCTGGGTGTAAGGAAAGTTGTGGCTCCTTTCAGATTCCAGAACTTTCTGTCACCGAAATGTGAGGAAAACTCATTTTTTTGGCCAAATTTTGAGGGTTGCATAGCATTCTGGGTAACAGAACCTGGTGAGAGTTCCAGAAGTCACCCCATCTTGGATTGCCCTAGGTGTCTAGATGTAAAAAATGCACAGGTTTGGTAGGTTTGCGTAGGTACTGGCTGAGTTAGAAGCTAATATCCACAGCAAGGCACTTTGCAAAAAAACAGCTCTGTTTTCTTTCGGAAAATGTGATGTGTCCATGTTGTGTTTTGGGGCATTTCCTGTCATGAGCACTAGGTCTACCCACAAAAGTGAGGTACCATTTTCATCGCGTGACTTGCGGAACGCTGGTTGGAAGAAAAGTTGTGCCTCCTCTCAGATTCCAGAACTTTCTGTCACCGAAATATGAGGAAAAAGTGATTTTTTACCAAGTTTGAGGTCTGCGAAGGATTCTGGGTAACAGAACCTGGTGAGAGCCCCACAAGTCACCCCATCTTGGATTCCCTTAGGTGGGTAGTTTTAAAAAATGCACTGGTATGGTTTGTTTCCCTAGGTGCCCGCTGAGCTAGAGACCAAAATACACAGCTAGGCACTTTGCATAAAACAGCTCTGTGTTCTTTGTGATAATGTGATGTGTTCACGTTGTGTTTTGGGGCATTTCCTGTCACAGGCACTAGGCCTACCCACATGTGAGGTACCCTTTTTATTGTTGTGACTTGGGGGAACGCTGGGTGGAAGAAAAGTTGTGGCTCCTCTTTGATTCCAGAAATTTCTGTCACCGAAATGTGAGGAACATTTTTTTTTGGGCCAAATTTTGAGGTTTGCAAAGGATTGTGGGTAACAGAACCCGTTGAGAGACCCACAAGTCACAATGCAGTCTCCAACCCCCTTGTGAGCGTCTGGGGCCTGGCCTGGGAAGGCAGGATTTCACATTCACAAGAGACTTTGAGTTGAAGTAGGCCTACTTCAGAAGAGAAATTGGTTATAACAAGGGCACCCAAAACCACAGACTTTTGAACACTTCTAGAAACAAGAGGAACATCTGCCTGGAGAAGAGCTGAAGAGCTGAGGAAGAAGAGCTGCCCTGCCTGTGACTGCGCTTTGTGGAGCTATCCTGCAGTTGCTGCTTCTGCCAGAGTAAGAGGGCAAAGACTGGACTTTGTGTGCCTTCCATCTTGTGAAGAAATCTCTAAGGGCTTGATTTAGACTTTGCCTCCTCTTGTTTGAAGTCTCAGGGACAGCAAAGACTTCTCTCTACCAGCACCTGGAGTCTCTGGAGAGACTCCTGCTCTGACAAGTGGTGCCCTATCCAGTCCCTGGGCCCTTGAAAGGAAAGCTGGTGAAAATCCTAGGAAATCGACTTCGGACGATTCTGGACCACCGCCGCTGCTGAATCCGATGACGCCGCCTGCACCTGACTCCGTGATCTTCGCTGGAACGCGTTGACCTTCGCAGGCCTGACATCGCTGCAGCCCCGTGGAAGTCCACAACTCTGTGGAAGGTGCCGCACCACGTCGTGACGGACGCTGCTCGAAGTGCGCGGATTCAACGTTTCGCACATTCAACGTTTCGCACAGACGCTGTGATCCCCGACTGAGCCCATCAGCTCCTTTTCATTTCTTCACCAAGGTACTGTACCTGGGAATCTACGCGACTCTGTGTCTGGCGTCACTGGTGTTGGATTGTTGGGAACCACTCCGTTACGATGCAGTGTTAACACCTCATTGAAACATTTGTGTTTCTAAGCGCTATTTTTGAGTTTAATCTTTCAAAAATTATAACTTGACTTGTGTATGTCGTATTTTTGTCGTATTGGTCTTGTTTTGTTTACATAATGTATTTCCCATTTTTATAAACCTGTGTTGTGTCATTTTGTAGTGTTTTCATTGAGTTACTGTGTGTGTTGGTACAAATACTTTACACCTAGCACTCTGTAGTTAAGCCTACTGCTCTGCCAAGTTAGCAAGGGGGTAAGGAGGGGTTAGCTGAGGGTGATCCTCTTTTACCCTGACTAGAGTGAGGGTCCTTGCTTGAACAGGGGTAACCTGACTGTCAACCAAAGAACCCATTTCTAACATTTCCGTAGGTGCCGACTGAGCTAGATCCAAAAACGACAGCTAGGCACTTTGCAAGAAACAGCTGTTTTCTTTCTGAAAATATGATGTGTCCAGGATGTTTTTTCAGGCATTTCCTGTCTCGGGAACTTGGCCTACCCACAAAAGTGAGGTACTATTTTTATCAGGAGACCCGTGGGAACACTGGGTGGAAGCAAAGTTATGGCTCCTCTCAGATTCCAAAACTTTCTGTCAACGAAATGAGAAGAAAATATGTCTTTTTGCCAAGTTTTGAGGTTTGCAAAGGATTCTGGGTAACAGAACCTGGAGAGCCCCACATGTTACCCAATCTTGGATTCCCTAGGTGTCTAGTTTTCAAAAATACACATTTTTGGGAGGTTTCCATAGATGCTGGCTGAGCTAGAGACCAACATCTACAGCTAGGCCCTTTGAAAAAACAGCTCTATTTTCTTTGGGAAAATGTGGTGTGTCCACGTTGTGTTTTGGGGCATTTCCTGTGGCGGGCACTAAGCCTACCCACACAAGTGAGGTACCTGTTTTATTGGGAGACTTGGGGGAACGCTGGGTGGAGGGAAAGTTAAGGCTCCTCTCAGATTCCAAAACTTTCTGTCACCAAAATGTGACGAAAAAGTGTTGTTGGCTAAATTTTGAGGTTTGCAAAGGATTCTGGGTATCAGAATTCACCCCACAAGTCACCCCATCTTCGATTGCCCTTGGTGTCTAGTGTTAAGAAATGCACATGTTTGGTTGGTTTCCCTAGGTTCCGGCTGAGTTAGAGGCCAAAATCCACAGCAAAGCACTTTGCAAGAAACAGCCCTGTTTTCTCTCAGAAAACGTGATATGTCCACGTTGTGTTTTGGGGCATTTCCTTTTGCGGGAACTAAGCCCACCCACACAGGTGAGGTACCAATTCCATCAGGAGATTAGGGGGAACGCTGGCTGGAAGGAAAGTTGTGACTCCTCTCAGATTCCACAACTTTCTCTCACCGAAAGGTGAAGAAAATTTGTTTTTAGACCAAATTTTGAGGTTTGCAAAGAATTGTGGGTAACAGAACCTTCTGTGAGTCCCACAAATCACCCCATGTTGGATTCCCTTAGGTGTGTAGTTTTAACAAATGCACATGTTTGGTAGGTTTCCTAGGTGCCGGGTGAGCTAGATCCAAAAATCGACAGCTAGGCACTTTGCAAAAGACTACACTGTTTTCTTTCTGAAAATGTGATGTGTCCAAGTTGTGTTTTCGGGCACTTCCTGTTGCGGGACCTTGGGCTACCCACAAAAGGGAGGTACGATTTTTATTGGGAGACTTGTGGGAACGCTGGGTGGAAGGAAAGTTATGGCTCCTCTCAGGTTCCAGAGCTTTCTGTCACTGAAATGAGAAGAAAAAGTGTTTTGTTGGCCAAATTTTGAGATTTGCAAAGGATTCTGGGTAACGGAACCTGGTGAGAGCCCCACAATTCACCCGATCTTGGATTTCCGTAGGTGTCTAGTTTTAAGAAATGCACAGGATTGGTAGGTTTCCCTAGGTGCTGGCTGAGCTAGAGGCCAAAATCCACAGTTAGGCAATTTGCAAAAAAACAGCTCTGTTTTCTTTGGAAAAATGTGATGTTTCCACGTTGTGTTTTGGGGCATTTCCTACCGCAGGAGCTAGGACTACCAACAAAAGTGAGGTACCATTTTTATCAAGATACTTGGGGAAATGCTGGGTGGAAGGAAGGTTGTGGCTTCTCTAGGATTCCAGAACTTTCTGTCATCGGAATTTGAGGAAAAAGTGTTTTTTGGCCATATTTTAAGATTTGCAAAGGATTCTGAGTAACAGAACCTGGTAAGAGCCCCACAAGTCACCCCATGCTGGATTCCCCTAGGTGTCTAGTTTTGAAAAAGGCGCTGGTTGGTAGCTTTCAATATGTATCGGCTGAGCTAGAGGCCAAAATCCACAGCTAGGCACTTTGAAGAAACAAGACTGTTTTCTTTGGGAAAATGTGATGTGTCGACGTTGTGTTTTGGGGCATTTCCTCTAGCGGTCACTAGGCCTACGCACAAAAGTGAGGTACCATTTTCATCTGGAGACTTGGGGGAATGCTAGGTGGAAGGAACGTTGTGGCTTCTCTCAGATTCCAGAACTTTCTGTCACCGAAATATGAGAAAAAGTGTTTTTTGACCAAAGTTTGAGGTTTGCATAGGATTCTGGGTAAGAGAACCTGGTGAGAGCCCTGCAAGTCACCCCATCTTGGATTCCCTTAAGTGGCTTGTTTTAACAAATGCACAGGTTTGGTAGGTTTCCTTAGGTGCCGGCTGTGCTTAAGACCAAAATCCACAGCAAGGCACTCTGTATAAAACAGCTCTGTTTTCTTTGGGATAATGTGATGTGTCCACGTTGTGTTTTGGGGCATTTCCTGTCGTGGGCACTAGCCCTACCCACACAAGTGAGGTAGCAGTTTTATCGGGAGACTTGGGGGAACGTTGTAGTGGAAGGAAATTTGTGGCTCCTCTCAGATTCCAAAAATTTCTGTCACCGAAATGTAGGGAAAATGTGTTTTTGGGACAAATGTTGATGTTTGCAAAGGATTGTGGGTTACAGAACCTGGTGAGAGCCCCACAGATCACCCCATTTGGATTTCCCTAGGTGTCTGGCGGCTGAGCTAGATGCCAAAATGAACAGCTAGGCACCTTCCAAAAAACAGCTCTGTTTTCTTTTGGGAAAATGTGAGGTGTCCACGTTGTGTTTTAGGGCATTTCCTGTCGTGGGCACTAGGCCTACCCACACATGTGTAGTTCCATGTTTATTGGGAGACTTGGGGGAACGCTGGGTGGAAAGAAAGTTGTAGGTCCTCTCAGTTTCCAGAACTCTCTATCACCAAAATGTGAGGATAAATTGTTTTTTGGCCACATTTTGTGATTTACAAATGATTCAGGGTATCAAAACCTGGTGCGAGCCCCACAATTGGAATCCCCTTGATGTCTAGTTTTCAGAAATGTACAGGTTTGGTAGGTTTCCCAGGTGCCGGCTGAGCTAGAGGCCAAAATCCACGGCTAGTCACGTTGAAAAAAACAGCTCTCTTTTCTTTGGGAAAATGTGATGTGTTTTGAGGGCATTTCCTGATACGGCCACTAGGCCTACCAACACCAGTGAGGTACCACTTTCATCAGGATACTTGGGAGAATGCTAGGTGAAAGGAAAGTTTTGGCTCATATCCCAGAAGTGTCTGTCACCAAAATGGGAGGGAAAAGTGTTTTTTTGGACAAATGTTGAGATTTGCAAAGGATTGTGTGTAACAGAACCTGGTGAGAGCCACACAATCTACCCCGTCTTGGATTCCCCTAGGTGCCTAGTTCTAAGAAATGCACAGGTTTGGTAGGTTTACCTCTGTGCCGGCTGAGCTAGAGGCCAAAGTCCACAGCTATGCTTTTGCAAAAAACTACTGTTTTTTTGGGGAAAATGTGATGTGTCCATGTTTTTTTGGGCATTTCCTGTAGAGGGAACTTGGCCTACCCACAAAAGTGAAGTACTGTTTTTATCGGGAGACTTGGGGGAACGCTGAGTAGAAGGAAAATTATGGCTCCTCTCAGATTCCAGAACTTCCCGTTACTGAAATGAGAGGAAAAAGTGTTTTTTGGCCAAATTTTGAGATTTGCAAAGGATTCTGGGTAACAGAACCTGGTGAGAGCACCACAAGTCACGCCATTTTGGATTTCTATAAGTGTCTAGTTTTTAAAAATGCAGAGTTTTGGTTGTTTTCCCTAGGTTCTGGCTGGGCTAGAGGCCAAAATCCACAGCAAGGTACATTGGAAACAACAGCCCTGTTTTCTTTGAGAAAATGTGGTGTGTCTATGTTGTGTTTTGGGGAATTTTATGTTGCAGTACCTAGGCCTACCCACAAAAGTGTTGTACCATTTTTATCTGGAGATTTGGGGGAACTCTGGGTGGAAGGAAATTTGTTGTGGCTCCTCTCAGATTCCAGAACTTTCTGTCACCAAAATGTGAGTAAAAGTATTTTTTTAGGCCAAGATTTGAGATTTGCAAAGGATTCTCCGTAACAGAACCTGGCGAGAGCCCCGGAAGTCACCCCATCTTGGATTCCCCAAGGATTTTAGTTTTCAGAAATGCACTGGTTTTGTAGGTTTCCATAGGTTCTGGCTAAGCTAGAGGTAAAAATCCATAGCTAGAAACTTTCTATAAAACAGCTCTGTTTTCTTTTGGAAAATGTGATGTGTCCACATTGTATTTTGGGGCATTTCCTGTCACGGGCACTAGGCCTACCCACACGTGAGGTACCTGTTTTATTGGGAGACTTTGGGGAACGCTGGGTGGAAGGAAAGTTGTGGCTCCTCTCAGATTCCAGAACCTTTTGTCACCAAAATGTGAGGAAAAAGTGTTTTTTGACCAAAGATTGATGTTTGCGAAGGATTTTGGGTAACAGAACCTTGTGAGAGCCCCACAAGTCACCCTCTCCTGGATTGCCTTAGGTGTCTAGTTTTCAGAAATGAACAGGTGTGGTAGATTTCCCTAGGCGCCAGCTGTGCTAGATGCCAAAATCCACAGCTAGGCACTTTGCAAAAAACAGCTCTGCTTTCTTTGGGAAAATGTGATGTATCCACGTTGTGTTTTCGGGCATTTCCTGTGGCAGGATCCAGGCCTACCCACACAAGTTAGGTACAATTTTTATCATGAGACTTGGGGGAACGCTGCGTGGAAGGAAAGTTGTGGCTCCACTCAGATTCCAGAACTTTCTGTCACCAAATGTGAGTAAAACGTGTTTTTTTGCCAAGTTTAGAAGTTTGTAAAGGGTTCTGGGTAACAAAACCTGGTGAGAGCCCCAACAGTTAGCCCATCTATGATTCCCTTAGATGTCTAGTTTTAAAGGATGCTTAGGTTTGGTAGTTTTTCCTAGGTGCCGGCTGATCTAGAGGCCAAAATCCACAGCTAGGCACTTTGCAAGAAACAGCCCTGTCTTCTTTGGAAAAAACGTGATGTGTCCACGTTGTGTTTTGGGGCATTTCCTGCTGCGGGAACTAGGCCTACCCACATCACTGAGGTATCACTTTCATCAGGATTCTTGAGGGAATGCGGGGTGGAAGGGACGTTGTGGCTCCACTCAGATTCCTGAACTTTCTGTCACCAAAGTGTGATGAACAAGTTTTTTTTTGTCCAAATGTTTTTATTTGCAAAGGATTGTGGGTAACAGAACCTGGTGAGAGCCCCTCAAGTCACCCCAACTTGGATTCCCCTATGTTTCTAGTTTTCAGAAATGCACAGGTTTGGTAGGGTTCTCTAGGTGCTGGCAGAGCTAGAGGCCAAAATCCACAGCTAGGCACTTTCCAAAAAACAGCTCTGCTTTCTTTGGGAAAATGTGATGTGTCCATGTTTTGTTTTGGGGCATTTCCTGTTGCGGGCACTAGGCCTACCCACACATGAGGTACCTGTTTTATTGGAAGACTTGGGGGAACGTGGGTGGAATGAAAGTTGTGGCTTCTCCCAGATTCCAGAAATATCTGTCACCAAAATGTGGGGAAAATGTGTTTTTTTTGGTGAAATTTTGAGGTTTGCAAAGGATTGTGGGTTACAGAATCTGGTGAGAGCCCCACAAGTCACCCCATATTGGATTCCCATGCGTGTCTAGTTTTAAAAAATGCCCAGGTTTGGTTGGTTTCCCTAGGTCCTGGCTGAGTGAGAGGCCAAAATCCACAGCAAGGCACTTTGCAAGAAACAGCCCTGTTTTCTTTGAGATAGTGTGATGTGTCCACGTTGTGTTTTGGGGAATTTCCTGTTGCGGTCACTAGGCCTACCTACAAAAGTGAGGTACCATTTTTATCGGGAGACTTAAGGAAATGTTGGGTGGAAGGTAATTTATGGTTCCTCTCAGATTCAGGAACGTTCTGTCACCGAAATGTGAGGAAAAAGAGTTTTTTTGGATAAACTTTGAAGTTTGCAAAGGATTCTGGGTAACAGAACCTGGTAAGAGCCCCACAAGTCACCCCATGTTGGATTTCCGTAGGTGTCTAGTTTTAAAAAATAAACAGATTTAGTAGGTTTCCCTAGGTGGCAGCTGAGTTAGAGGCCAAAATCCACAGCTAGGCACTTTGCAAAAAAACAACTCTGCTTTCTTTGGGAAAATGTGATGTTTCCATGTTCTGTTTTGGGGCATTTCCTACCACAGGAACTAGGACTACCAACAAAAGTGAGGTACCATTTTTATCAGGAGACTTGGGGAAACGTTAGGAGGAAGGAAAGTTGTGGCTTCTCTCAGATTCCAGAACTTTCTGTCATCGGAATTTGAGGAAAAAGTCTTTTTGGCCAAATTTTGAGATTTGCAAGGATTCTGGATAACAGAACCTGGTAAGAGCCCCACAAGTCACCCCATGTTGGATTTCCCTAGGTGTCTAGTTTTGAAACATGCACAGGTTTGATAGGTTTCAATATGTACCGGCTGAGCTAGAGGCCAAAATCCACAGCTAGGCACTTTGAAGAAACAGCGCTGTTTTCTTTGGGAAAATGTGATGTGTCCACGTTGTGTTTTGGGGCATTTCCTCTAGCGGTCACTAGACCTACCCACACAAGTGAGGTACCATTTTCATCGGGAGACGTAGGGGAACGCTGGGTGGAAGGA
This sequence comes from Pleurodeles waltl, assembly GCF_031143425.1. Classification (NCBI taxonomy): domain Eukaryota; kingdom Metazoa; phylum Chordata; class Amphibia; order Caudata; family Salamandridae; genus Pleurodeles; species Pleurodeles waltl. Next base: position 704,061 of record NW_027149842.1, on the reverse strand, counting down.
AAGTTGTGGCTCCTCTCAGATTCCAGAACTTTCTGTCACCTAAATATGAGGAAAATGTGTTTTTTGACCAAAGTTTGAGGTTTGCAAAGGATTCTTGGTAACATAACCTGGTGAGAGCCCCACAAGCCATCCCATCTTGGATTCTCTTAGGTTGCCAGTTTTTAAAAAAATGCGCAGGTTTGGTAGGTTTCCCTAGGTGCGGGCTGAGCTGGAGGCCAAAATCCACAGCTAGCCATTTTGCATAAAACAGCTCTGTTTTCTTTGGGATAATGTGATGTGTCTACGTTGTGTTTTGGGGCATTTCCTGTCGTTGGCACTAGGCCTACCCACACGTGAGGTACCAGTTTTATCAGGAGACTTGGGGGAACGTGGGGTGGAAGGAAAGTTGTGGCTCCTCTCAAATTCAAGAAATTTCTTCCACCGAAATGTGGGGAAAATTTGTTTTTTGGACAAATTTTTGAGGTCTGCAAAGGATTGTGGGTAAGAGAACCTGGTGAGAGCCCCATAAGTCAACCCATCTTGGATTCTCCTAGGTGTCTAGTTTTAAAAAATAAACAGATTTAGTAGGTTTCCCTCGGTGCCGGCTAAGCTAGATGCCAAAATCCTCAGTTAGGCACTTCCAGATCTTTCTGTCACCAAACTGTGAGGAAAAAGTGTTTTTTTTGGCCACATTTTGAGATTTGCAAAGGATTCTGGTGGACAGAACCTGGTGAGAGCCCCACAAGTCACCCCATCTTGAATTCCCCTAGGTGTCTAGTTTTTAAAAATGCACAGGTTTGGTAGGTTTCCCTAGGTGTTGGCTGAGCCAGAGGCCAAAATTCATAGCTAGGCACTTTCCAAAAAACATCTCTGATTTCTTTGGGAAAATGTGATGTGTCCACGTTGTGTTTTGGGGCATTTCCTGTGGCGCGCTCTAGGCGAACCCACACAAGTGAGGTATCTGATTTATTGGGAGACTTGAGGGAACGCTGGGTGGAAGGAAAGTTGTGGCTCCTCTCAGATTCCAAAACTTTCTGTCACCGAAATGTGGGGAAAATTTGTTTTTTGGCCAATTTTTGAGGTTTGCAAAGGATTGTGGGTTACAGAACCTGATGAGAGCCCCACAAGTCACTCCATATTGGATTTCCATGCGTGTCTAGTTTTAAAAAATGCACAGGTTTGGTTGGTTTCCCTAGGTTCTGGCTGAGTGAGAGGCCAAAATCCACAGCAAGGCACTTTGCAAGAAACAGCCCTGTTTTGTTTGGGATAGTGTGAAGTGTCCACGTTGTGTTTTGGGGTATTTCCTGTTGCGGTCACTAGGCCTACCTACAAAAGTGAGGTACCATTTTTATCGGGAGACTTTAGGAAATGTTGGGTGGAAGGTAATTTGTGGTTCCTCCCAGATTCAGGAATGTTCTGTCACCGAAATGTGAGTTAAAATAGTTTTTTGGGATAAACTTTGAGGTTTGCAAAGGATTCTGGGTAACAGAACCTGGCGAGGGCCCCATAAGCCACCCCATCTTGGATTTCCCTAGGTGTCTAGTTTTAAGAAATGCACAGGTTTGGTAGCTTTCCCTAGGTGGCAGCTGAGTTAGAGGCCAAAATCCGCAGCTAGGCACTTTGCAAAAAAACAACTCTGTTTTCTTTGGGAAAATGTGATGTTTCCATGTTCTGTTTTGGGGCATTTCCTACCACAGGAACTAGGACGACCAACAAAAGTGAGGTACCATTTTTATCAGGAGACTTGGGGAAACGCTGGGAGGAAGGAAAGTTGTGGCTTCTCTCAGATTCCAGAACTTTCTGTCATCGGAATTTGAGAAAAAAGTGTTTTTGGCCAAATTTTGAGATTTGCAAAGGATTCTGGGTAACAGAACCTGGTAAGAGCCCCACAGGTCACCCCATGTTGGTTTCCCTACGTGTCTAGTTTTGAAAAATGCACAGGTTTAGTAGGTTTCAATACGTACCGGCTGAGCTAGAGGCCAAAATCCACAGCTAGGCACTTTGAAGAAACAGCGCTGTTTTCTTTGGGAAAATGTGATGTGTCCACGTTGTGTTTTGGGGCATTTCCTCTAGCGGTCACTAGACCTACCCACACAAGTGAGGTACCATTTTCATTGGGAGACGTAGGGGAATGCTGGGTGGAAGGAAAGTTGTGGCTCCTCTCAGATTCCAGAACTTTCTGTTACCGAAATATGAGGAAAAAGTGTTTTTTGACCAAAGTTTGAGGTTTGCAAATTATTCTTGGTAACATAACATGGTGAGAGCCCCATAAGTCAACCAATCTTGGATTCCCCTGGGTGTCTAGTTTTGAAAAATAAACAGATTTAGTAGGTTTCCCTCGGTGCCGGATGAGCTAGATGCCAAAATCCTCAGTTAGGCACTTTGAAAAAAACAGCTCTGTTTTGTTTGAGAAAATGTGATGTGTCCATGTTGTGTTTTGGGGAGTTTCCTGTTGCGGTCACTAGGCCTACCTACAGAAGTGAGGTACCATTTTTATCGGGAGACTTAAGGAAATGTTGGTTGGTAGGTAATTTGTGGTTCCTCTCAGATTCAGGAGTTTTGTATCACCGAAATCTGAGGAAAAAGTGCTTTTTTGGATAAACTTTGAGGTTTGCAAAGGATTCTGGGTAAAAGAACCTGGTGAGGGCCCCACAAGCCACCCCATCTTGGATTCCTCTAGAAGTCTAGTTTTTAGAAATGCACAGGTTTGGTAGCTTTCCCTAGGTGCCAGCTAAGCTAGAGGCCAAACTCCACAGTTAGGCACTTTCCAAAAAACAGCTCTGTTTTCTTTGGGAAAATGTGATGTGTCCATGTTGTGTTTTGGGGCATTTCCTGTCGCAGGTACTAGGCCTACCTGCACCTGAAGTACCTGTGTTTATTGGGAGAGTTGGGGGGAACACTGGTTGGAAGGAAAATCGTGGCTCCTCTCAGATTCCAGAACTTTCTGTCACCAAAACGTTAAGAAAATTTGTTTTTTGGCCTAATTTTGAGGTTTGCAAATGATTGTGGGTAACAGAACCTGGTGAGAGCACTGCAATTCACCCCATCTTGATTTCCACTGGTGTCTAGTTTTAACAAATGCACAGGTTTGGTAGGTTTCCTATGTGCCTGCTAAGCTAAATCCAAAATCATCAGCTAGGCACTCTGCAAAAGACTACTCTGTTTTCTTTCTGAAAATGTGATATGTCCACGTTGTGTTTGTGAGCACTTTGTGGCGAGGTAACTTGGCCTAACCAGAAAAGTGAGGTACTATTTTTATCGGGAGACTTTTGGGAACGCTGGGTGGAAGGAAAGTTGTGGCTCCTCTCAGATTCCAGACCTTTCTGTCACCAAAATGTAAGGAAAAAGTGTTTTTTAGCCAAATTTTGAGGTTTGCAAAGGATTATGGGTAACAGAACCTGTGAGAGCTCCACAAGTCACCCCGTCTTGGATTCCCCTAGGAGTCTAGTTTTCAGAAATGCACAGGTTTGGTATGTTTCCTAGGTGCCGGCTGAGATAGATCCAAAATCGATAGCTAGGCACTACCCATACCTGAGGTCCTAGTTTTAGCGGGAGGCATGGGGGAATGCTGGGTGGAAGGAAAGTTGTGGCTTCTCTCAGATTCCAGAACTTTCTGTCACCAAAATGTGAAGAAAATTAGTTTTTTGGCCCAATTTTGAGGTTTTCAAAGGATTGTGGGTAACAGAACCTGCTGAGAGCACCACAATTCACCCCATCTTCGATTCCCCTAGGCGTCTAGTTTTAACAAATGCACAGGTTTGGTAGGTTTCCTAGGTGCCGGCTGAGCTAGATCCAAAATCGACAGCTGGGCACTTTGCAAAAGACCACTCTGTTTCCTTTGGGAAAATGTGATGTGTCTATGTTGTATTTTTGGGCATTTTGTGTCGCGGGAACTTGGCCTAACCACAAAAATGAGGTATAGTTTTTTTTCGGGAGACTTGTGGGAACGCTGGATGGAAGGAAGGTTATGGCTCCTCTCAGATTCCAGAACTTCCTGTCACCGAAATGAGAGGAAAAAGTGTTTTTTTGGAAACGTTTTAGATTTTCAAAGGATTCTGGGTAATAGAACCTGGTGAGAGCCCCACATGTCACCCCATCTTGTATTCCCCTAGGTGTATAGTTTTAAAAAATGCACAGATTTGGGAGGTTTCCCTAAGTGCTGGCTGAGCTAGAGGCCAAAATCCACAGCTAGGCACTTTGAAAAAACAGCTCTGTATTCTTTGGTAAAATCTTATGTGTCCACGTTGTGTTTTGGGGCATTTCCTGTAGCAGTCAATAGGCCTCCTCACACAAGTGAGGTACCATTTTCATCGGGAGACTTAGCGCAATGCTGGGTGGAAGGAAAGTTGTGGCTCCTCTCAGATTCCAGAAATTTTTGTCACTGAAATGTGAGGAAAATGTGTTTTTTGACCAATTTTTGAGGTTTGCGAAGGATTCTAGGTAACAGAACCTGGTGAAAGGCCAACAAGTCACCCCATCTTATATTCTCTTAGGTGACCAGTTTTGAAAAATGCATAGGTTTGCTAGGGTTCCCCAGGTATCGTCTGAGTTAGAGGACAAAATCCACAGCTATGCACTTTGCAAAAAAGAGCTCTGTTTTCTTTGGGTAAATGTGATGTGTCCATGTTGTGTTTTGGGGCATTTCCTGTGGCGGGCACAAGGCCTACCCACACGTTAGGTACCAATTTTATCTGTAGACTTGGGGGAACCCTGGGTGGAAGGAAAGTTGTGGCTCGTCTCAGATTCCAGAATTTTCTGTCACCGAACTGTGAAGACAATGTATTTTTTGGCCAAATTTTGAGGTTTGCAAAGGATTCTGGGTAACAGAACCTGTGAGAGCCCCACAAGTCACCCTGTCTTAGATTCCCCTAGGTGTCTAGTTCCAAGAAATGCACAGGTTTGGTAGGTTTCTCTAGGTGCCGGCTGTGCTAGATCCAAAATCGACAGCTAGGCACTTTGCAAAAAACTACTCTGTTTTCTTTGGGAAAATGTGATGTGTACATGTTGTTTTTTCGGGCATTTCCTGTAGAGGGAACTTGGCATATCCATGAAAGTGAGGTACCATTTTTATATGGAGATTTGGGGGAACTCTGGATAGAAGGACATTTGTGGCTCTTTTCAGATTCCAGAACTTTCTGTCACCAAATGTGAGTAACATTTTTTTTTTGTGGTCAAATTGTGAAGTTTGCAAAGGATTCTGGGTAACAAAATCTGGTGAGAGACCCACAAGTCACCCCATCTATGATTCCCTTAGGTGTCTAGTTTTAAAAAATGCACAGGTTTGGTAGGTTTTCCTAGGTGCTGGCTGAGCTAGAGGCCAAAATCAACAGCTAGACACACTGCAAAAAACAGCTCTGTTTTCTTTGGTAAAAATGTGATGTGTCCAAGGTGTGTTTTGGGGCATTTCCTGTCGCGGGCACTATGCCTACCCACACAAGTCAGGTACCTGTTTTATTGGGAGACTTGGGGGAACGCTAGGTGGAAGGAAAGTTATGGCTCCTCTCAGATTTCAGAACTTTCTGTCACCAAATTTGAGAAAAAAGTATTTTTTGGGCCAAATTTTGAGATTTGCAAAGTATTAGAAATGGGGCCTTTGGTTGACAGTCAGTTTACCCCCTGTTCAAGCAAGGACCTTCACTCTAGTCAGGGTAAAAGAGAATCACCCTCAGCTAATCCCTGCTTAACCCCTTGGTAGCTTGGCAGAGCAGTAGGCTTAACTTCAGAGTGCTAGGTGTAAAGGATTTTGTACCAACACACACAGTTACTTAATGAAAACACTACAAAATGACACAACACTAGTTTAGAAAAATAGGAAATATTTATCTAAACAAAAGAAGACCAAAACGAAAAAAAATCCACAATACACAAGTCAAGTTATCAATAAAAATGCAAAACGAGTCTTTAAGTAGTTTTAAACACACACTAGCGCTGCTAGCGTGAAAATGTACCTGGTGCGTGTCAAAAATAACCCTGCAAGGGCGAGTGTGCGTCAGAAAGGGATTTTGAGGCGTTGATTCCACTTACGAGCGGGACTGTGCGTCGTTTCGCCCTCCGCCGGGTCGGCGTGCATCGTTTCTTCTCTCCACAGGAGTGCGTTGCGTCGATCTGGTCAGCACTCTCGGGTCCAGGCAGGCCTTGCATTGTTTTTCCACGCACGGAGGCACGTGAGTCGGAAATCCAGCCGCACGATGATCTGAAAACCCCGCAGCGCAGGTTGTGATCTCCCAGCCTCCGTCAGCGATGCTGTGTGTCATTTCTCCTGCTCTGTGCGTCGATTGTTCGGTCGCGTTTCCTGCGAGAGTCGTTTCTCACCTGCGGAGCCGGCGGCGTGTTGTTTTTTCATCCGCAGATCGGAGTCGCATCAATCTTTTCCCCGCACGGCGCTCTGTGCGTGGATTTCCTTGTCTTTAGGCTGCCAGCTTCTCCTTTCGGGGTCCTAGGAACTGGATGGGCACCACAGGGCAGAGTAGGAGTCTCTCCAGAGACTCCAGGTAGTGGTAGAGAGAAGTCCTTGCTGTCCCTGAGACTTCAAACAACAGGAGGCAAGCTCTAGATCAAGCCCTTGGAGATTTCTTCTCAAGATGGAAGGCACACAAAGTCCAGTCTTTGCCCTCTTACTCTGGCAGAAGCAGCAACTGCAGGAGAGTTCCACAAAGCACAGTCACAGGCAGGGCAGCTCTTCTTCCTCAGCTATTCAGCTCTTCTCCAAGCAGAGGTTCCTCTTGGTTCCAGAAGTGTTTCTAAAGTCTGTGGTTTTGGGTGCCCTTCTTATACCCAATTTCTCCTTTGAAGTAGGCCTACTTCAAAGTAAAGTCTCTTTTGAAAGTGAAATCCTGCCTTGCCCAGGCCAGGCCCCGGACACTCACCAGGGGGTTGGAGACTGCATTGTTTGAGGGCAGGCACAGCCCTTTCAGGTGTAACTAACCACTCCTCCCCTCCCTCCTAGCACAGATGGCTCATCAGGAAATGCAGAGTATACCCCAGCTCCCTTTGTGTCACTGTCTAGTGTGAGGTGCAACCAGCCCAACTGTCAAACTGACCCATACAAGGAATTCACAAACAGGCAGAGTCACAGAAACGGTATAAGCAAGGAAATGCTCACTTTCTAAAAGTGGCATTTTCAAACACACAATCTTAAAATCAACTTTACTAAAAGATGTATTTTTAAATTGTGAGCTCAGAGACCCCAAACTCCACATGTCCATCTGCTTCCAAAGGGAATCTACACTTTAATCAGATTTAAAGGTAGCCCCTATGTTAACCTATGAGAGGGACATGCCTTGCAACAGTGAAAAACAAATTTAGCAATATTTCACTGTCAGGGCATATAAAACACATCACTATGGGGGTCATTCTGACCCCCGCGGGTGGCGGTCGCCGCCTGCCTGGAGGGAGCCGCCATATGGCCGCTCCGAGGTCGAAAGACCGCGGAGGCCATTCTGGCTTTCCCGCTGGGCTGGCGGGCGACCGCCAGAAGGCCGCCCGCCAGCCCAGCGGGAAACCCCTCCCCACGAGGAAGCCGGCTCCGAATGGAGCCGGCGGAGTGGGTTTGTGCGACGGGTGCAGTGGCACCCGTCGCGTATTTCAGTGTCTGCAAAGCAGACACTGAAATACAAAGTGGGGCCCTCTTACGGGGGCCCCTGCAGTGCCCATGCCATTGGCATGGGCACTGCAGGGGCCCCTAGGGGCCCCACGACACCCCTCACCGCCATCCTGTTCCTGGTGGCCGGAGCCGCCAGGAACAGGATGGCGGTGGGGGGTCGGAATCCCCCATGGCGGCGCAGCAAGCTGTGCCGCCATGGGGGATTCCCAGGGCAGCGGAAAATCGGCGGGAGACCGCCGGTTTTCCTCTTCTGACCGCGGCCAAACCGCCGCGGTCAGAATGCCCTGCGGGGCACCGCCAGCCTGTTGGCGGTGCTCCCGCATCCCCGGCCCCGGCGGTCCTTGACCACCGGGGTCGGAATGACCCCCTATATGTCCTACTTAACCATACACTGCACCATGCCCTTGGGGCTACCTAGGGCCTGCATTAGGGGTGCCTTACATGTAAAAAAGGGAAGGTTTAGGCCTGGCAAGTGGGTACACTTGCCAAGCCAAATTTACAGTTACAACTGCACACCCAGATGCGGCAGTGGCAGGTCTGAGACATGATTACAGAGCTACTTATGCGGGTGGCACAACCAGTGCTGCAGGCCCACTAGTAGCATTTGATTTATAGGCCCTGGGCACCTCTAGTGCACTGTACTAGGGGCTTACTAATATATCAAATATGCCAATCTTGGATAAGCCAATTACATACACATTTTGTAAAGGAGCACTTGCACCTTAGCACTGGTTAGAAGTGGTAAAGTGCCCAGAATAACAAAAACAGTAAAATCAGAGTCCAGCACACATCAACAACCTGGGGAACAGAGGCAAAAAGTTCAAGGAGACCACGCGAAGGAATAAAAGTCTAACACGTGTCCCCCCCACAGCTGAAAGTGGGGAGCAACTACCCAACCTCATGGGAGTTCTCATCACTAAGGTGGAAGAACCTGGACAGACCATCAGCATTGGCGTGGTTTGTACCAGGACGGTGTTCCACTGTAAAGTCCATCCCCTGTAGGGAAATGGACCACCTCAACAGTTTGGGATTCTCACCACTCATCTGCATTAACCATCTGAGGGGCCTGAGGTCGGTCTGAACTCGGAAGTGAGTCCCAAACAAGTAGGGTCTTAGATTCTTCAGTGCCCAAACCACAGCAAATGCTTCACGTTCTATGGCACTCCACTTAAGTTCCCTGGGTAGTAACCTCTTGCTAGTGAAGGCTACAGGTTGATCTAGGCCCTCTTCATTCAGCTGTGAGAGTACTGCTCCAATACCATGCTCTGAGGTGTCTGTTTGCACAACAAACTCCTTGCAGTAGTCAGGTGCCTTCAGCACGGGTGCTGTGTACATAGCAGCCTTCAGGGCATCAAAAGCGTTCTGGCAAGCCTCTGTCCAGATCGCTTTCCTTGGTTGCTTCTTAGAAGTCAACTCAGTTAAGGGGGTAACAATGGTACCATATCCCTTAACAAACCACATGTAGTATCCTGTGAGACCTAGAAAGACTCTCACTTCAGTCTGGGTCTTGGGAGGCTCCCAAGCCAGAATTGTGTCAATCTTAGGCTGTAGGGGTGCCACCTGGCCACTCCCCACCTGGTGTCCTAAGTACACCACAGAACCCTGCACTATTTGGCACTTGCTCGCCTTTATAGTGAGGCCTGCCTTCTGTAGGGCCTCTAACACTCTCCAGAGGTGTTGCAGGTGTTCCTCCTGTAGTGTGGTCAGTTTTATGTATAATTTGCATGTTAGCTTCAGGCGTTAGGCCTTTGTGCACTTTGCCCTGGATGTATTTTATTCCTTTGCTCGCAGCTTAGAGCCCCTGTGCACTTTGCTCTAAATGCTTTTTATTCAGCTTCGTACTGTTATTTTTCAAATAGCCAGTTCTACGGTCTTGTTTTATTTTTTACATCACACTGTTTAGCCTACTTCAGCACTGGAGTTCTCAATAACACATTCTTGTTCACTCTGTGCTTCAGTCAAGGATACAGTCTGGTACATTGCCGATAGACGTGGTAGGAGTTTAGTCTTTGGCATTCTTGCATAGGGACATTTTGTGATCACACTGACATGTTAGTTATAAAAACACTTCCTTGTCCTAATACACGCAAGAGGGAGATTCTGACCAGGGAACCACAACTAGACGCTGACTGCCTCGTTGCAGATGCTGAACCAGATCACAGGCCTTTGCTCAGGTATGAGGGTTGATGGGAATCTGAAAGGCAAGTTAGAAGCTTAACATGCTGTGCTCGAAATAGAACTAACTGAGAGAGAGTAGAATTTATTAACACCATGATAGCGTTATTCTTATGTTTCACTCTCCTCGTGACTATTTCAATCCTACTGTGTTGTATGGTTCTGGTTATTGCGGCTCATGCCTTAATATCTAAAATGCAGTTGTTTTATTAAAACAATCTATAAAACTCAAACTGCCTTTGTCATTTGTATATGAGATCATACTGTAAATGAGAGAGCTGGTTTGGATCTGAGTGACCACAACTTCCCTGAGAAGTTCCAAAGATGTCATGCGCTCGGCTGCCCAATCATCTCTTCCCCTTGGGAGAGATGAGGCACTGCTAGTTAGCCGGAGCAAAACCGGATTTGGGGTGACAGTGGTCCTTCCGAGTGGGTAAGACTTAGTCCCCCACACCAGGAACAACCCTGCTACCTAGAAATCCAGTAGTCTCATTTAGGATAAGGAGAGCCCACGCGACATGGTGCCGCCAACGATTGGTCTGGCTCTAATTTTCGGGTCCGGCTGACTCTCTCGGTCTCATATATATATTGACTCCTCGGTTCCGTTATCGGAGACGTCTGTGGAGCTGAGGATTTCCGCCACCACATTATAGGTACGTCCTATTGTTTTGTGGTCGGTTGTTCAAGCTTGAACTTTGAAAGGAAAACCCCGATATTGGTGTGCCTTCTCTGACCTAGTGCTGTTTAAAAAAAAAAAAAAAGAAATGGCGAATCCTAATGTAGTGAATATAGCGCTTAATATGTGACAACCGCTCACAGGACATCTGATAGCACATGGTCTGACGAACCAGGGGGGTCCGGTCACATTTGTGGTGGACGCCCATGCAGCTTATAGAACAGAGCTTTTTTATTCTTGGGTCGTATTTCCAGCAGTTGATGGGGGTACACACACTTTTCATGATTACACTATTGCGAATGTCCCTGGACAATACAGGGCATATGCATACTTAGAGATACCTTTATCTTCTCAAGAACACTATAATTGGCTTGATGGCGCCCTCCCACACACAGTAGCACAAGTTAGGTTAGGTCCACTGAGTAATGATGGTCCTACTTGGTCTTTATTGGCTACATATACACCATATCCTGCGGTTGCTAACTTGGCGGTGGCTGAAGTTCGTTGTTTATATCTAGACTTAGCTACTACATATAGAAGACTGGTTCAGTTTGTAATGCAGACATTAAATACTAACGCAGCGCGTGCTGCTCCGGCGCAACCACATGCGGTGGTTCCGGGTATCAATCCGGCCACTGTACACTCAGTTATGGGTAAAGTACCGGCTAAACGAGAGGAAACTCCATTTTTGCTGGCGCAAAAAATGAATACGCTGGAAACAGTATTTTCCCATACGGGACCTCAGGATAAACATAGAATATTGACGATGTGTTTGCCATATGGAATGGTTCCTTCTATGGATCATTGTAATACCTGGGGCTCGGTGTTTGCCGCGCTCTACACTACAGCACACGGTACCCCAACATTGGCTAATCTACCGGAAGTGCAAAACAAATTCAAGATGAATATGGGGCTGCCCCAGCCTTAGATTTAGGGATGCAGCTGATGGGCAATTTTGCTGCAGTTTCTTCTATTATTTTGAGTAATCTCAAAGGAGAGGCAGTAGCACTAGCTGTGTGTATGCATCTTCGAGACGTCCCTCAACTTAATCAAGAGCGGGAGCTGCCGAGAATAATAGCAGAAACATATTCGAGTATCGGTCGTGATAGCCTAGGGGCTAGACCGCAAAAACCACAGTTACAGGGTAAGAGTAGTAAGGATACTACTAAACAACAGCAACCTGAGGGTACTAAAAAGCGCTGGGAGAAAAAACAACAAACAGCTAAAAAAGACAGGGGACAATCTCCGCAGCCGGAGACCCCACAGACTAGGTATAATCTCAGGAATAGGGATAATTTGAAGACGCCTGATAGATATCAATATACTGATACGCACCAATCTCGTTCCTTTCACGACTCATCGGAAAAGAGAAATGAGAGAGGTGGGCGGTCAGAGTGGAGAACAGAGTACGTGAAACCGAGACAGGAATCACTACGCTCAACTGAGTTTTCTGTCAAGAAAGAAGAGAAACCGATCCAACAAAAGCAGCAATTTAAAAAGAAGAAGGTGGCGGCAGTCTCAGTTAGACATGCCACACAAGAAGAGAGTTCTCTTGAAGAACAAGACATGGGCGTTAGCACTGTTAGACAGCTCAGCAGAGGTCACAATAGTTCGCCGGAATCTTCTAGAGCATCTGGAGGTGAAAGCAACTGATGACTTCATACAGGTCGAAACAGCAGATATGCGTGTCTCTGATCCCGCTAGAGTTTATACAGTAACTCTACAATTAGAAGGGTACGTTGAGCGCACTATAAACGCCATCTTTTGGGACCGTGTGGTCAAATTGTATGACATTCTGCTGGCCGAACAGGATTGGCCCCCAGACTTTGTTCGTGACTGTCCAGTTGGGGAGGAGGTTATTACACCTTCATTCTCACCACTTGTTCCGGGAGAACTAGCAGAGTCCTATAGTAAAACATGGGCTCTGGCACAGGCACCTGCCTTATATAGAAATCATGTGGGATGGGATAGGGATTCCCCTTATCATGTAATTCCCATAAAGGGCGAACCTCAGCCGCAACCGCAATATCCTATAAAATTTGAGGCAAGGGCATCGGTAAGGAAAATACTTACACAATTGGAGTACCAGGGCGTTATTGCACCCTGTGTCTCGCCGATGAATAATCCCTTATTTCCTGTAGCTAAACCAGACCATTCTTATAGGATAGTGGTGGATTACAGACATTTATATGGATATACACGCACATATGCAATACAAAATTCACACATCGCAGCGCTCATGAATAATATTGTGTTTAAGAAATACAAAACAACTTTAGATATCTCGAATGGATTCTTCTGCCAGAATATAGCGCCCGAAAGTAGGGACTATACGAGCTTTAGTGCGTTTGGCTCTCAGAAAAAGTTTTGTCGATTACCTCAGGGGTATAAGAATAGACCAGGACTATTTTCGGCTCGTGTAACTGAAATTCTGCACGAGTTGGACCCTGAAGCTTTGTCATATGTTGATGATATCTATCTGACAGATAATGAGTTGCTACAACATTTAAGACGGGTAGCCCGCATTGTTGTGGGTTTTGCCGATATTGGCTACAAATTTAATTTCAAAAAATCAAAAATTGCCTTCCTCAGCGTCATTTTCCTGGGGTATGAGCTGTCGAATGAGGGCAAGAGCTTAGTGCCACACTTTTTGGGAAAATGTGCCCAGTTGCAACCTCCTAATACGATTCAAAAACTCCAGTCGTTATTGGGATTTCTAAATTTTGGCAGAATTTACATTCCAGATTAGGCGACACATATAAAACAATTATACGAATTGATTCGTCCCAATTTTTCAAGTAGATTTTGGACGATTGAGCATACACATATTCTTCGGGATTTACAAAGTGATCTCTTAGCAGTAAAGCATTTACACACACGGGACAACAAGACATATCTGGTCATCAGGGTTATGCCTGGGGCCGTTGGATTTACATATGTCACCTTCAATGAGGGTGAGACAGTCCCGATAGCATACAAGTCCCACTTGTATTCTGCTGCCAAACAACGCTTTGCACAGACTGAGAAAATTCTCACTGCTGTACAGATGGCTGTGATTAAAGAACGACCTCTTGCCCAGGGCCAACGCATCATTGTTGTTTCTCCGATTCTGGCCTTAGAGGCTGTTACAAAAGCGAGTGTTCCTAATTCGAAAGCCTTACACCCGTGATGGATACAATGGGCAACGTCTTTGACAGCCACTGATGTAGATTACATATTTGACCCTAAACTGCAGACTCAAGAATTTCTTCAATATGAAATGGAATACCCAGTTCCCGCTGGCACATTGCCTATTGATCAATATCAGGTGGTTATGTATACCGATGGCTCTGCACAACCAGCGGTTGGGACTAAACAACAGTATTCTGCTGCATGTGCGGTGGTGAGCAGACATATGGAGGGGGAGAAGTTCTGCCCCCAACATACTTATACATAAACATTGGGAGACTGTACAGCACAGTTGGCTGAGCTGAAAGCTCTGTTGTTAGCATTAGAACATGTGGATCCAGCGGTATTAACTTTACTGGTTTGTGATTCCTATTACTGTGTTCAGTCTTTCAATGAATATTTACATTACTGGAGGTTGAATGGGTACAGAGATTCCAAGGGTAACACCATAAAACACAAATTACTGTGGGGAAGGTTGCGGATCTGAAAGAAACGCTTCCTAAAGTCCATGTTGTGCATACACTTGGACACCAGCACATTGAATACACGTTGCTGGGAATACTTTGGCTGATGAAGCCGCAAAGTCGGCAGTGGCAGTTGCCACTGTGGCCGCAGTGACTCGTTCGAGTTCCAGACCAGACACTGAGATTATGGCTGCCATTAAGGCTACGGCTGATGGCACGCCATATCCTAAAGGATTCCCTTCTAAATATGATTACTGCATGGGTGGTATGCTAAACGCTGTAGTTAAAATCCCAGACGTTGGTGTACGTGAGATGGCCAATAAAATTGAGCGACCTCGATTAATTACTGCAGCACATGAGGGGGCGGCATCTGCACATGCGGGCGTGGCTGCCACAATTTCACTCTTACAGGCTTGTTATTGGTGGCCTAGTCTCTATAAAGAGGCAAAGCAGTATGTCCTTTTTTGTGACATCTGTCAACAAATTAAAGTTTCCACGGCTAGACGCCCCTTCTGATATCAAATAAACCTTTACAGTGTGTGTACTTGGATAATTGTGGTCCGCTGTCACCAGATAGTGCATACAAATATATATTGGTTCCTGTAGATTCGTGCTCCAGATTTGTGTGGGTCTGGCCACAGCGCTCGGCTGACGCTCTAACTGTTATTAAAGATTTGCGCATCTTTGTCGATACATATGCAGTTGCGGCTTTTCATTCGGACCAGGGCCCTGCTTTTGCCTCTAAGGCACTCAAGGACACCATGGCTTCGTTGGGGGTCCAGCTCCAGTACTCGTCTCCATTTCATCCCGAGGGAAATTCTGTCGTGGAGCATTTAAATCGCGATTTAAAGCAATCCTTAACGGCCAGAGTTATAGGTACGGGTCGTAGCTGGCTGGCCCACCTGTATGGAGTACAGACAGCACTTAATAACTTGCCTAGAAGGTCCCTGGGGGGGCGTACTTCATATGAGTGCCTGTTTGGAACACAGATGTATGTTCCTGATCTAGATGGTCCTGGTGTGGAGACGGCAGATACGCCCTTTGACATAAATGATCGTATCACTGTTTTACAGGATTTACAACAATTCCGTGAAGATAACTCTTCTGCCAGTGCTGCCTCCACAGGAATTAAGGATGAACCAGTAACGCCTACTGGTTGGATTCCCAGAATTGGGGATCTTGTGCGTGAAAAGGTCGTGGTGAAAAAATAATCTGGCCCCTTCTATCGAGTGCCAGTCCCAGTGCTAGGTATCCACAGCACAAGAACTGTGATTTTGCCACCGCTGCAAGGGGCCAAAGGAAATCGCTTTGTTTCCATTGACAATGTCAAGTTACAACATGTGGCCGATTCTGCACAGCAGACCAAGAGGGACGCCCAGTATTTCCGGAATCCCTCTCACTACTGGGGAAGAAGTTCCGCTGCAGGTGATTTGCACCGACGCCATTTCCTCTCCGAGCTTGGGGAGGGTGGAAGCTGATCTTGCGATTGTTCCACTGACGGCGAATAATTTGGAATCTTTTGATCAAGTTGCTGTAAGTTCTACTGATATTGCTGAACATGTGGTCTACAGCGTGCCAAGGCGAGAGCCACCATCTGCTTCTTTGTTTACGGTTGCACCTTTTGCGAGAACTACCTCCGGCTGCTTTAACACCACTGATGATACCGTGTCGGACTCCTCGTCCTCTTCAACACCAGCCCTGGGTCCACGTAAGCTGCTGTGTTGGCTCAAACATACATATTTTGTTGTTCCTTGGAACTATCTGTGGCTTTTTATGACTGTGATGACTCTTTTTCTATGGCTGGGGTTTGTGGTTACCTTTTTTCTGGTAATACATGGTCATTTTCTTCCTGAACGATCTGAGATTGAACACGTGGATAAGGTGTTGAAACCACATTTTTCATCACATATGGTTCGAAGAGACTTGTCCTTTGTGAACATTTCTGCTGTACCGATTCCAGATGGGATTGTGTGGGATAGAGTAATGTTTGATATATATGGTCCCACTGAAATCATTCAAATACTGTATGTTCTCAAATTGTCAATTAATGATATCGTTATACCAGGCATTGTTTCTGATGATTGGGATGTAAAGACGGTAGATTCTATGTTGACAGAATTGCACTATTATACTGTCTATGAAAAGGAAGATGCTTACCAGTTTAGAGATAATTATGGTGACATGTTTTGCTACAATTATTATGGACACCACTTTATTCCTAAAGCTAGTAGCCCTAAATCAATATTTGAGTATATGCAATGGGAACATGGCCCGACTCCTCCACAGGGGAGTTCTAAAACTTATTCAGATAAATTTGCATATTTTTCTGGGCATAATCAACAGAGTGCTAGGTCTTACTATTATAAGGTTACTCTACATGCTAATAAGCAAATGTTATTGACTGATACTAAATTACTGTATTCAAATTTGTTTATATCCAAACTTTCAGTTGAGGGGCATGAATACGGTCCAAAACTGTTGATTTGAAAAGTGTCTGGGGAACGAAAAATTGGCAAATGCGGGGTAGGGACACTTTGTTTAGGGAGTGTATTATTCCTGTCCAAATGATTTTCTTGAATGACACTGTACAACAGACTAGCTGTTTGGGCTTAGCAACAATTAGAGACTGGAATGTGCCTAGCATACCTGTCCCTTCCAAATTGAAAAATTGGCAGCAATATATTAATGCTACGTTTACTGAGCTTACAGACTGGGTCCAGAATGGTACGCTTAACACTTCATTGACACGTCCAGGTGGGTGGTTATTGTGGCCCATAGACACTAATGGGTGTCATCAACGTTTTGTCGCCTCTTCGGGGGGTTCAGGACTAGTAGGGCAGACCCTCGCTACATATCACCAGAAAATGGTGATATCATTACGACATATAGCGTGGGGAAACTTTGTCAACAGTGGTTGAAATCATCCACGCTAGATGTGGTTAAGACACATCTCACGTTATTGTCTAACAGTACTGACTTGCAAGATTTTTTGTCAGGTCCAAGAGTACCCCGGAAGAAACGTTTTTTTGTATGAAGTATACAATGAGATTTGGAAACTTTCACAACAAGAGGCGGCGGCCCAGTTAAGGCTGATAGATCAGGAGAATTTAAAACAAGCATTGTCTGTTGTAGATAATGGAATGCATACCCTATCCGACCGTGTATATATGATTGACAACATTGTTTCCTCTGCTATAGACATTATTAAATATGATATGTCTTCTTTATATCATGGGCAGAGTCAAACGCGGTCCATCATGCAGTTGGGTTGGACTCTACAGACATTAAAGGCAGGTCACGTTCCGTGGCAGCACATCCGAGCCAGGGAGGTATTTGTTTCCTTTAATTTGACACGTCAACAACAGCTCATGGCTAAAAAGGAAGCAACATATGTTATGTTAAATATTGAAAAGTTGGAGAAGTTGCCTTTTACTGTTGCTGAGATTCCGTCAGCTGAGTGGTTGATTCACGGGGTTATCAATTTGCCTATCTCCACTCTGCAATTCACTTCTTGCTTGAAGCATATTCCGGTGGGCAGATATGAGAAGTTGGGAGACAGTTACATACATGAGGTGTGAGAGCTTCCCTTTCTGTACAGATGTCTTAATGGTATGAGGGAGGTTTTTCTCAGCGGTAGCGAATGGAAACTTCTGTCAGCCATTCAATGGTTTGTAAGCATTGATTTATAGGCCCTGGGCACCTCTAGTGCACTGTACTAGGGACTTACTAATAAATCAAATATGCCAATCATGGATAAGCCAATTACATACACATTTTGTAAAGGAGCACTTGCACCTTAGCACTGGTTAGCAGTAGTAAAGTGCCCAGAATAACAAAAACAGTAAAATCAGAGTCCAGCACACATCAACAACCTGGGGAACAGAGGCAAAAAGTTAAAGGAGACCACGCCAAGGAATCTCCTGAGTGAGACTCCTGAAGCGGGCAATCTGGTTTCTCAAAGCCATCATGGAACTGAATACATCCTGGGGGCGTTTACTAGGAGCTTTCTCCAAAGCTTCCTTAACCAGACTCAAGGGTCCCCTCACACGGTGGCTGTAAATCAGCTCAAATAGACTAAACCCAAGTCCCTTTTGAGGCACCTCCCTGTAGGCGAACAGAAGGCATGGCAAGAGGACGTCCCACTTCCGCTTCAAGGGCTCTGACAGGCCCATGATCATGCCTTTTAAGGTGCAGTTGAATCTCTCAACCAGACCATTACATTGGGGGTGGTAAGGGGTGGTGAACTTGTAAGTTACCCCACACTCCTTCCACAGAGACTTCATATACGTGGATATGAAGTTGGCACCCCTATCAGATGCCACTTCCTTGGGAAACCCCATGCGGGTAAAAACCCCCATCAATGCACGACCCACCACAGGGGAAGTGATTGATCTCAAAGGAATGGCTTCTAGGTAGCGGGTGGCGTGGCCAACCAAGACCAGAATAAACCTGTTGCCCATGGCTGTCTTGGGATCCAGAGAACCCACAATGTCAATGCCTACCCTCTCAAAGGGAGTACTGACAAGAGGCAATGGCTGGAGGGAAGCTTTACATTTCCTCCCACTCTTGCCACTTTCCCGACAAGTCTGACAAGACCTGCAATGTGCATCTGAGTGCCTGCGCATTAGGGGCCAGTAAAACTGGATGACAAGCCTCTCAAAGGTCTTGTCCTGCCCCAAATGTCCAGCTAAAGGCACATCATGAGCCAACCCTAGTAGGAAGGCCCTGAAGCACTGGGGTACCACCAGCACACAGGCTGACACAGGCTCAGGAACCTTAGGCTCGCTATACAGGAGGTCATCCTCCCAATAAATCAGGTGTGATCCTGGCTCCTTGCCAGCCGCCTGGTCTGCAGCCTGCTGCCGCAAGCCCTGCAAAGTAGGGCATATCTTCTGTGCTGCACAGAATGCTTCCCTGGTGGGCCCCTCTTCCTGCTGCCACTGTGACAGCTCAGGGACCTCCCCCAGTTCAGCCACCTGTTCACCTGTAGGCTCCGGGGCGTCACCCTCAGGCTCCGCCTCCTCCCGGACTGTGGGAACTTCTGGGGCCGGTTTCCCGCGCCCCTTGCCCTTCCTCTTCTTGGCAGTCCCCTGGGCCACTATTTCAGGCTTCAGGGGCTCTTGATTACCCTGACGGGCTGCCATTGACCGGGTGGATATGCATACCCACCCAGGCAGACCCAACATCTCCAAGTGAGACCTGTGTTCCACCTCCTTCCATGGGGAATCCTCCAGGTCATTGCCTAGCAAACAATGAACAGGCGTGGTTGGACTCACAGCTACCTTCAAGGAACCTGAGACCCCCCCATTCAAAGGGAACCTGTGCCACTCTGACGCTCTGAGTTGTCCACTGCAACTACTTGGTGAAGTACCCGGGGATCATTCTGCTCTTCAGACACCAGCTGACTCCTCACTGTAGTCACACTGGCTCCTGTGTCTCTCAGAGCCTCCACCCTCTGTCCATTAATGATCACCCACTGCCTGTACTTCTTAGTGTTTTCAGGCACTAGGGTTCTCTGGACCATCTCACTGTCCCCTAGTGAGACAAAGGTCATCTCAGCTAGTTCCCACCCACCTGAAACCAACTCCTCCCCAAGCGCTACACTGGCCAAACCCTGGGATGCCGCACAAGTGGGTGCCGGTGTCCTTTTGGGGCATTTGGGGTCCCCCCTCACATGACCCACCTGGTCACATGCATAGCACTTAAGTGGGGGACCACCTGCCACTGGCTTCCCTTTGGAGAACCATGGCTTCTTTTCACTGGGGGGTTGGGAATCCTTACCCTGGGAATCAGTTTGGGGCCCTCTAGAGAACTCCCCCTGTTTACCCTTATCACCCCTTTCTTCTGAGAGGGACCGTGCCCACCCTTGGCGTGGTCTCCCCCATACCTCTTTTGGACCCTGGTGCTCTCCCAGCGGTCCGCTTCCTGCGCAAGCTTCATGGGGTCAGTCAGCTTGCTGTCAATCAGGTGCTGGCGCAGCCCTGGAAAACATAAACTGTACAAGTGCTCCCAAGAATTCAGATTGTAAAGCCCCTCATACGTAGTTACCTTACTGCCCTTCACCCAACCATCCAGTGACCTGCAATAAGAATCAACACATTCCAACCATGTTTGGGATTCCTTGTTCTTGTAGGACCTAAACTTATCCTTGTACTGCTCAGGGGTAAGACCATACCTTGCAAGCAAGGCATCCTTCATGCTAGAGTAGGTGAGATTCTGAGCATCTCCTAAAGCTGTCAGTGTATCCCTCCCCTCTACCTCAAAGTGCTTCCACAGACCCGCCCCCCAATGAGCTTCAGGGACCAGATTTATGTGGAGAGCAGACTCATACCTCTTGAACCACAAGTATATGTCATCCTCCCTCTTGTAATCTTTCATAAGGTCTTTAGGAATGTGCACCCTCCTCTCAGGCTGCACTGTAGGGTTGCTGCCACCATCTCTACTGGACTGGCTTCTATGATCCATCTCTCTCAAGCTAAGCTCATGAGCCATCGCTAACTTTCTCTCCTCAAGGGCTAGCCTTCTCTGCTCCAATTGGTACTCCCTTTCTGCCTGCCTGTCCTGTAACTCCTCAGGTGTCAGACCCTTGGATGAGACACTGCTATCTGCCCTGGAGACCTTATCCCTGGACTAAACAGGCCCACCCACAATACCATTGTGTACTGAACCTCCTCCTCCTCTTCATCTCCCTCATCCTCTGTGTGCCCTTCAGTGCTTTTGGCTGTCACCCAGGCCCTCAGCGCCTTTTGCAGCTCCTCCTTCCTGTATGAGCTCTTAATGGGACAGTCAAAACATTTTCAGAACTGCTCAACTGAGCTTTGGTATAACTCTCCAATTTCTCAAGGTCAAAGTCAACTCCAACTGATGCATCTCCAGCTTGGGACATGATGAAGATTCAAAAACAAGTGCAAAGTTCCAAAGGCAGAAAAACAAGTTCCCAAATGAAGTTCCAAAGAAAGTCAATCAAGGAATCAGCAACAAAAAATGGAAGAAGAACAAAAATAGTCCCAAAGAGAAAAAATCAACAGATCACCAAACAAGTAGTATGTGGTCATGTAGTGGTCTGAACTCAAAATAGTAGTGTACACTTAATCACTGTATATCAAGTACAAATCCAAGTACAAATCCCAACCGCTGATTACCAATGTTAGACATGGGGTCTTTGGTTGACAGTCAGGTTACCCCCTGTTCAAGCAAGGACCCTCACTCTAGTCAGGGTAAAAGAGAATCACCCCCAGCTAACCCCTGCTTACCCCCTTGGTAGCTTGGCAGAGCAGTAGGCTTAACTTCAGAGTGCTAGGTGTAAAGTATTTGTACCAACACACACAGTAAATTAATGAAAACACTACAAAATGACACAACACCAGTTTAGAAAAATAGGAAATATTTATCTAAACAAAACAAGACCAAAACGACAAAAAATCCACACTACACAAGTCAAGTTATCAATAAAAATGCAAAAAGAGTCTTTAGTAGTTTTAAACACACACTAGCGCTGCTAGTGTGAAAATGTACCTGGTACGCGTCAAAAATAACCCCGCATGGGCAAGTGTGCATCAAAAAGGGCTTGCGAGGCATTGATGCCACTTACGAGCGGGACTGTGCGTCTTTTCTCCCTCCGCCCGGTTGGGCGCGTTGTTTCTTCTCTCCGCAGGAGAGCGATGCGTCGATCCGGTCAGCACTCTCGGGTCCGGGCAGGCCTTGCGTTGCTTTTCATGCATTCCACTGTCAGGACATATAAAACACATTACTATATGTCCTACCGTTGTGTTTTGGGGCATTTCCTGTGGCAGGCACTAGGCCTAACCACACAAGTAAGGTACCTGTTTTATCGTGAGACTTGGGGGATTGCTGGGTGGAAGGAAAGTTGTGGCTTCTCTCAGATTCCAGATTATTCTGTCACTGAAATGTGAGGAAAGAGTGTTTTGGGCCACATTTTGAGGTTTGCAAAGGATTCTGGGGAACAGAACCTGGTGAGAGCCCACAATTCACCCCATCTTGGATTCACCGCAGTGTCTAGTTTTAAGAAATGCACAGGTTTGGTAGGTTTCCCTAGGTGTCAGCTGAGCTAGTTGCAAAAATCCACAGCAAGGCACTTTGAAAAAAACAGCTGTTTTCTTTGGGAAAATGTGATGGTTCAACATTGTGTTTTGGGGCATTTCCTGTTGCGGGCACTAGGCCTACCCACACAAGTGAGCTACCTGTTTTATTGGGAGACTTGGGGGAATGCTGGGTGGAAGGAAAGTTGTGGCTCCTCTCAGATTCCAGAACTTTCTGTCATCAAAATGTGAGGAAAAATAATTTTTTGGGGCCAAATATTGAGATTTGCAAAGGATTCTGGGTAACAGAACCTGGTGAGAGCCCCACAAGTCACCCCATCTTGGATTACCTTAGGAGTCTAGTTTTCAGAAATGCACAGGGTTGGTAGGTTTCCCTAGGTGCCGTCTGATTTAGAGGCCAAAATCCACAGCTAGGCACTTTCCAAAAAGAGCTCTTTTTTCTTTGGGAAAATGTAGTGCGTCCACATTGTGTTTTGGGGGCATTTCCTGTCGTGGGCACTAGGCCTACCCACAGAAGTCAGGAACCTGTTTTATTGGGAGACTTGGGGGACCGCTGGGTGGAAGGAAAGTTGTGGCTCCTCTCAGATTCCAGAACTTTCTGTCACCAAAATGTGATGAAAAAGTACATTTTTGGCCAAATTTTGAGATTTGCAAAGGATTCTGGGTAACAGAACCTTGTGAAAGCCCCACAAATCAACCCATCTTAGATTCCCTTAGGTGTCTAGTTTTCAGAAATGCACAGGTTTGGTAGGTTTTCCTAGGTACCGTCTGATTTAGAGGCCAAAATACACAGCTAGGCACTTTCCAAAAAACAGCTATGTTTTCTTTGGGAAAATGTGATGTGTCCACATTGTGTTTTGGGGCATTACCTGTCGCGGGCACTAGGCCTACCCACACGTGAGGTACCTGGTTTAGTGGGAGACTTAGGGGAACGCTGGGTGGAAGGAAAGTTGTGGCTCCTCTCATATTCCAGTACATTCTGCCACCAAAATGTGAGGAAAAAGTGTTTTGGGGCCAAATTTTGAGGTTTGCAAAGGATTCTGGGTATCAGAACCTGGTAAGATCCCCACAAGTCATACCATCTTGGATTCCCTTGGGTGTCTAGTTTTAAGAAATGCACAGGTTTGGTAGGTTTCCCTAGGTGCCGGCGAGCTAGAGTCCAAAATCCACAGCTAGGCACTTGGCAAAAAACAGCTCTATTTTCTTTTGGAAAATGTGATGTGTCCACGTTGTGTTTTGAGGCATTTCCTGTTGCTGGAACCAGGCCTACCCACACAAGTTAGGGACCGTTTTTATCAGGAGACTTGGGGGAACGCTGGGTGGAAGGAAAGATGTGGCTCGTCTCAGATTCCAGAACTTTCTGTCACCAAATGTGAGTAAAATTTGTTTTTTTGACAAATTTTGAAGTTTGCAAAAGAATCTGGGTAACAAAACCCGGTGAGAGCCCCACAAGTCACCCCATCTATGATTCCCTTAGGTGTCTATTTTAAAAAAATGCGCAGGTTTGCAATGTTTTCCTAGGTACCGGCTGATGTAGAGGCCAAAATCTACAGCTAGGCACACTGCAAAATACAGCTCTGTTTTCTTTGGGAAAATGTGATGTGTCCATGTTCTGTTTTGGTGCATTTCCTGTCAAGGGCACTAGGCTTACCCACATGTGAGGTACCTGTTTTATTGGGAGACTTGGGGGAACAGTGGGTGGAAGGAAAGTTGTGGCTCCTCTCAGATTCCAGAACTTTCTGTCACCAAAATGTGAGGAAAGAGTGATTTTTTGCCAAATTTTGAGGTTTGCTTAGGATTGTGGCTAACAGAACCTGGTGAGTCCCCCACAAGTCTCCCCATCTTGGATTCCCCTATGTGTATAGTTTTAAAAAATGCACAGGTTTGGTAGGTTTCCCTAGGTGTTGGCTGAGCTAGCGGCCAAAATCCACAGCGAAGAACTTTCCAAAAAACAGCTCTGTTTTCTTTAGGAAAATGTGATGTGTCCACGTTGTGTTTTGGGGCATTTCCTGTGCGGGCACTAGGCCTACCCACACGTGAGGTACCTGTTTTACTGGGAGTCTTGGGGGAACGCTGGGTTGAAGGAAAGTTGTGGCTCCTCTCAGATTTCAGAACATTCTGTCACAGAAAGGTAAGGAAAAAGTGTTTTTGGCCAAATTTTGAGGTTTGCAAGGGATTGTGGGTATCCGAAACTGGTAAGAGACCCAGAGGTAATCCCATCATGGATTCTCCTTGGTGTCTAGTTTTAAGAAATGCACAGGTTTGGTAGGTTTCCCTAGGTGCCAGCTGTGCTAGATGCCAAAATCCATAGCTAGGCACTTTGCAAAAAACAGTTTTGCTTTCTTTGTGAAAATGTGATGTGTCCACGTTGTGTTTTGGGGCATTTCCTGTCGCGGGCACTAGGCCTAACCACACAAGTTAGGTACCATTTTTATCAAAAGACTTAGGCGAAGCAGGTGGAAGTAAAGTTGTGGCTCCTCTCAGATTCCAGAACTTTCTGTCACCAAATGTGAGTAAATCTTGTTTTTTTTTGCCACATTTTGAAGTTTGAAAAGGATTCTGGGTAACAAAAGCTGTTGAGAGCCTCACAAGTCACCCCATCTTGCATTCCCTTGGGTGTCTAGTTTTACAAAATACACAGGTTTGGTAGTTTTTCCAAGGTGCCGGCTGATCTAAATGCCTAAATCCACAGCTAGACACACTGTAAAAAACAGCTCTGTTTTCTTTGGGAAAATGTGATGTGTCCACGTTGTGTTTTGGGGCATTTCCTGTTGTGGGCACTACACCTACCCACAAGTGAGGTACCTGTTTTATCAAAAGGCTTGGGGGAACGCTGGGTGGAAGGAAAGTTGTGGCTCCTCTCAGATTCCAGAACTTTCTGTCACCAAAATGTGAGGAAAAAGTGTTTTTTTTAGCAACGTTTGAGGTTTGCGAAGAATTATGGGTACAGAACCTAGTGAGAGCCCCTCAAGTCACCCCATCCTGGGTTCCCTTAGGTGTCTAGTTTTAAGAAGTGCACAGGTTTGGTAGGTTTCTCTAAGTTCCAGCTGAGCTAGATGCCAAAATTCACACCTAGGCACTTTGTAAAAAACAGGTTTGCTTTCTTTGGGAAAATGTGATGTGTCCACGTTGTGTTTTAGGGCATTTCCTGTTGTGGGAACTAGGCCTACCCACACAAGTGAGGTACCTGTTTTATCGGGATACTTGGGGGAACGCTGGGTGGAAGGAAAGTTTTGTCTCCTCTCAGATTTCAGAACTTTCTGTCCCCAAAATGTGAGGAAAAGGTGGTTTTTTTTCCAAAATTTAAGATTTGCGAAGAATTCTGAGTAACAGAACCTGGTGAGAGCCCCACAAGTCACCCCATCCTGGGTTCTCTTATGTGTCTAGTTTTAAGAAATGCACAGGCTTTGTAGGTTTTCCTTGGTGCCGGCTGATCTAAATGCCAAAATCCACAGCTAGGCACACTGAAAAAAACAGATCTGTTTTCTTTGGGAAAATGTCATGTGTCCACGTTGTGTTTTGGGGCATTTCCTGTCGTGGGCACTAGGCCTACCCACACATGAGGTACCTGGTTTATCAGGAGACTTGGGGGAATGCTGGGTGGAAGGAAAGTTGTGGCTCCTCTCAGATTCCAGAACTTTCTGTCACCGAAATTTGAGGAAAAATTGTTTTGGGCCAAATTTTGAGGTTTGCAAAGGATTCTGAGTATTAGAAGTTGGTAAGAGCCCACAAGGCACACCATCTTCGATTCCCTTGAGTGTCTAGTTTCAAGCAATGTACAGGTTTGGTGGGTTTCCATAGGTGCCGGCTGAGTTAGAGGTCAAAATCCACAGCAAAGCACTAAGCAAAAAACAGCTCTGTTTTATTTTGGAAAATATGATGTGTCCACAGTGTGTTTTCGGGCATTACCTGTTGCGTGCACTAGGCCTACCCACACAAGTGAGGTACCTGTTTTATTGGGAGACTTGGGGATCGCTGGGTGGAAAGAAAGTTGTTGCTCATCTCAGATTCCAGATCTTTCTGTCACCAAAATGTGAGGAAAAAGTGTTTTTTTTGTGCCACATTTTGAGATTTGCAAAGGATTCCGTTGGACAGAACCTGGTGAGAGCCCCACAAGTCACCCCATCTTGAATTCCAATAGGTGTCTAGTTTTTAAAAATGCACAGGTTTGGTGGGTTTCCCTAGGTGTTGGCTGAGCTAGAGGCCAAAATTCATAGCTAGGCACTTTCCAAAAAACAGCTCTGTTTTCTTTGGGAAAATGTGATGTGTCCACTTTGTGTTTTGGGGCATTTCCTGTGGCAGGCACTAGGCCTACCCACATGTGAGGTACATGTTTTATTGGGAGACTTGGGGGAACGCTGGGTGGAAGGAAAGTTGTGGCTCCTCTCAGATTCCAGAACTCTCTCTCACCAAAATGTGAGGAAAGAGTGATTTTTTGACCAAAGTTTGAGGTTTGCGAAGAATTCTGGGTAACAGAACCTTCTGAGATCCCCAAAAGTCACCCCATCCTAGGTTCCCTTAGGTGTTTAGTTTTAAGAAATGCACAGGTTTGGTCGGTTTCCCTAGGTGCCAGCTGAGCTAGATGACAAAATCCAAAGCTAGAAACTGTTCAAAAAACAGTTTTGCTTTCTTTGTGAAAATGTGATGTGTCCACGTTGTGTTTTGGGACATTTCCTGTCGCGGGCACTAGGCCTACCTACTCAAGTGAGGTACCATTTTTATCAAAAGACATAGGCGAAGCTGGGTGGAAATAAAGTTGTGGCTCCTCTCAGATTCCAGAACTTTCTGTCACCAAATGTGAGTAAATCTTGATTTTGTTTGCCACATTTTGAAGTTTGAAAAGGATTCTGGGTAACAAAACCTGGTGAGAGCCCCACAAGTCACCCCATCTTGCATTCCCTTGGGTATCTAGTTTTACAAAATGCACAGGTGTGGTAGTTTTTCCTAGGTGCCGGCTGATCTAAACGCCTATATCCACAGCTAGGCACACAGCAAAAAACAGCTCTGTTTCTTTGGGAAAATATCATGTGTCCACGTTGTGTTTTGGGGCATTTCCTGTTGCGGGCACCAGGCCTACCCACAGGTGAGGTACGTGTTTTATCAGGAGACTTGGGGGAATGCTGGCTGGAAAGAAAGTTGTGGCTCCTCTCAGATTCCCGAACTTTCTGTCACCAAAATGTGAGGAAAGAGTGTTTTTTTGACCAATTTTTGAGATTTACGAAGGATTCTGGGTAACAAAAACTTAATGAGAACCCCACAAGTTACCCTATCCTGGGTACCCTTAGCTGTCTAGGTTTAAGAAATGCACAGGTTTGGTAGGTTTCCTTAGGTGCCAACTGAGCTAGATGCCAAAATCCATAGCTAGGCACTTTCCAAAAAGCAGCTCTGTTTTCTTTGGGAAAATGTGATGTGTCCATGTTGTGTTTTGGTGCATTTCCTGTGGCAGGCACTAGGCCTACCCACACGTGAGGTACATGTTTTATTGGGAGACTTGGGGAAACGCTGGGTGAAAGAAACGTTGTGGCTCCTCTCAGATTCCAGAACTCTATGTCACCAAAATGTGAGGAAAGAGTGATTTTTTGACCAAGGTTTGAGGTTTGCAAAGAATTCTGGGTAACAGAACCTTGTGAGATCCCCAAAAGTCACCCCATCCTAGGTTCCCTTGGGTGTTTAGTTTTAAGAAATGCACAGGTTTGGTAGTTTTCCCTGGGGGCCAGCTGAGCTAGATGCCAAAATCCATAGCTAGGCACTTTGCAAAAAACAGTTTTGCTTTCTTTGTGAAAATGTGATGTGTCCACGTTGTGTTTTGGGGCATTTCCTGTCGCGGGCACTAGGCCTACCCACACAAGTTAGGTACCATTTTTATCAAAAGACTTAGGTGAAGCAGGTGGAAGTAAAGTTGTGGCTTCTCTCAGATTCCAGAACTTTCTGTCACCAAATGTGAGTAAATCTTGGTTTTGTTTTGCCACATTTTGAAGTTTGAAAAGGATTCTGGGTAACAAAAGCTGTTGAAAGCCCCACAAGTCACCCCATCTTGCATTCCCTTGGGTGTCTAATTTTACAAAATACACAGGTTTGGTAGTTTTTCCAAGGTGCCGGCTGATCTAAATGCCTAAATCCACAGCTAGGCACACTGTAAAAAAACAGCTCTGTTTTCTTTGGGAAAATGTGATGTGTCCACGTTGTGTTTTGGGACATTTCCTGTCATGGGCACTACACCTACCCACAAGTGAGGTACCTGTTTTATCAAAAGACTTGGGGGAAAGCTGGGTGGAAGGAAAGTTGTGGCTCCTCTCAGATTCCAGAACTTTCTGTCTCCAAAATGTGAGGAAAAAGTGTTTTTTTGAGCAAAGTTTGAGGTTTGCGAAGAATTATGGGTACAGAACCTAGTGAGAGCCCCTCAAGTCACCCCATCCTGGGTTCCCTTAGGTGTCTAGTTTTAAGAAATGCACAGGTTTGGTAGGTTTCTCTAAGTTCCAGCTGAGCTAGATGCCAAAATTCACAGCTAGGCACTTTGTAAAAAACAGGTTTGCTTTCTTTGGGAAAATGTGATGTGTCCACGTTGTGTTTTAGGGCATTTCCTGTTGTGGGAACTAGGCCTACCCACACAAGTGAGGTACCTGTTTTATCGGGATAATTGGGGGAACGCTGGGTGGAAGGAAAGTTTTGGCTCCTCTCAGATTTCAGAACTTTCTGTCCCCAAAATGTGAGGAAAAGGTGTTTTTTTTAACCAAAGTTTAAGCTTTGCAAAGAATTCTGAGTAACAGAACCTGGTGAGAGCCCCACAAGTCACCCCATCCTGGGTTCCCTTATGTGTCTAGTTTTAAGAAATGCACAGGCTTTGTAGTTTTTCCTTGGTGCCGGCTGATCTAAATGCCAAAATCCACAGCTAGGCACACTGTAAAAAAACAGATCTGTTTTCTTTGGGAAAATGTGATGTGTCCACGTTGTGTTTTGGGGCATTTCCTGTCGTGGGCACTAGGCCTACCCACACATGAGGTACCTGTTTTATCAGGAGACTTGGGGGAATGCTGGGTGGAAGGAAAGTTGTGGCTCCTCTCAGATTCCAGAACTTTCTGTCACCGAAATGTGAGGAAAAATTGTTTTGGGCCAAATTTTGAGGTTTGCAAAGGATTCTGGGTATTAGAAGTTGGTAAGAGCCCACAATTCACCCCATCTTGGATTCCCCTCGGTGTCTAGTTTTAAGAAATGCACAGGTTTGGTTGGTTTCCCCTAGGTGCTGGCTGAGCTAGATGCCAAAATGAAGAGCTAGGCACTTTGCAAAAAACAGGTCTGCTTTCTTTGGGAAAATATGATGTGTCCACATTGTGTTTTAGGGCATTTCCTGTTGTGGGAACTAGGCCCACCCACACAAGTGAGGTACCATTTTTATCAAAAGACTTAGGTGAAGCAGGTGGAAGTAAAGTTGTGGCTTCTCTCAGATTCCAGAACTTTCTGTCACCAAATGTGAGTAAATCTTGGTTTTGTTTTGCCACATTTTGAAGTTTGAAAAGGATTCTGGGTAACAAAAGCTGTTGAAAGCCCCACAAGTCACCCCATCTTGCATTCCCTTGGGTGTCTAATTTTACAAAATACACAGGTTTGGTAGTTTTTCCAAGGTGCCGGCTGATCTAAATGCCTAAATCCACAGCTAGGCACACTGTAAAAAAACAGCTCTGTTTTCTTTGGGAAAATGTGATGTGTCCACGTTGTGTTTTGGGACATTTCCTGTCATGGGCACTACACCTACCCACAAGTGAGGTACCTGTTTTATCAAAAGACTTGGGGGAAAGCTGGGTGGAAGGAAAGTTGTGGCTCCTCTCAGATTCCAGAACTTTCTGTCACCAAAATGTGAGGAAAAAGTGTTTTTTTGAGCAAAGTTTGAGGTTTGCGAAGAATTATGGGTACAGAACCTAGTGAGAGCCCCTCAAGTCACCCCATCCTGGGTTCCCTTAGGTGTCTAGTTTTAAGAAATGCACAGGTTTGGTAGGTTTCTCTAAGTTCCAGCTGAGCTAGATGCCAAAATTCACAGCTAGGCACTTTGTAAAAAACAGGTTTGCTTTCTTTGGGAAAATGTGATGTGTCCACGTTGTGTTTTAGGGCATTTCCTGTTGTGGGAACTAGGCCTACCCACACAAGTGAGGTACCTGTTTTATCGGGATAATTGGGGGAACGCTGGGTGGAAGGAAAGTTTTGGCTCCTCTCAGATTTCAGAACTTTCTGTCCCCAAAATGTGAGGAAAAGGTGTTTTTTTTAACCAAAGTTTAAGCTTTGCAAAGAATTCTGAGTAACAGAACCTGGTGAGAGCCCCACAAGTCACCCCATCCTGGGTTCCCTTATGTGTCTAGTTTTAAGAAATGCACAGGCTTTGTAGTTTTTCCTTGGTGCCGGCTGATCTAAATGCCAAAATCCACAGCTAGGCACACTGTAAAAAAACAGATCTGTTTTCTTTGGGAAAATGTGATGTGTCCACGTTGTGTTTTGGGGCATTTCCTGTCGTGGGCACTAGGCCTACCCACACATGAGGTACCTGTTTTATCAGGAGACTTGGGGGAATGCTGGGTGGAAGGAAAGTTGTGGCTCCTCTCAGATTCCAGAACTTTCTGTCACCGAAATGTGAGGAAAAATTGTTTTGGGCCAAATTTTGAGGTTTGCAAAGGATTCTGGGTATTAGAAGTTGGTAAGAGCCCACAATTCACCCCATCTTGGATTCCCCTCGGTGTCTAGTTTTAAGAAATGCACAGGTTTGGTTGGTTTCCCCTAGGTGCTGGCTGAGCTAGATGCCAAAATGAAGAGCTAGGCACTTTGCAAAAAACAGGTCTGCTTTCTTTGGGAAAATATGATGTGTCCACATTGTGTTTTAGGGCATTTCCTGTTGTGGGAACTAGGCCCACCCACACAAGTGAGGTACCATTTTGATCAGGAGACTGGGAGGAAAGCTTGGTGGAATGAGGTTGTGGCTCCTCTTAGATTCCAGAACCTTCTATCAACAAAATGTGAGGAAAACGTTATTTTTTGACCAAAGATTGAGGTTTGCAAAGGATTCTGGGTAACAGAACCTAGTCAGAGCCCCACAATTCACCCCATCTTGGATTCCCCTTGGTGTCTAGTTTTAAGAAATGCACAGGTTTGATAGGTTTCTCTGGGTGCTGGCTGAGCTAGAGGACACAATCCAGAGCTAGGCACTTTGCAAAAAACAGATCTCCTTACTTTGGGAAAATGTGATGTGTCCACAATGTGTTTTACGGCATTTCCTGTTGTGGGAACTAGGCCTAGCCACACAAGTGAGGAACCATTTTGATCAGGAGACTTGGGAGAACCGCTGGTTGGAATGCAAGTTGTGGCTCCTCTCAGATTGCAGAACTTTCTGTCACCAAAATGTGAGGAAAAAGTGTTTTTTTGACCAAAGATTGAGGTATGCGTAGGATTCTAGGTAACAGAATCTAGTGAGAGCCCCACAAGTCACCCCATCCTGGATTCCCTTAGATGTCTAGTTTTAAGAAATGCACAGGTGTGGTAGGTATCCCTCTGAGCCAGCTGTGCTAGATGCCAAAATCCAGAGCTAGGCACTTTGCAAAAAACTGTTTTGCTTTCTTTGGGAAAATGTGACGTGTCCACGTTGAGGTTTGGGGCATTTGCTGTCGCAAGAAGTTGGTCTACCCACACAAGTGAGGTACAATTTTTATAGGGAGACGTGGGGGAACGCTGGTTGGAAGGAAAGTTGTGGCTCCTCTCAGATTCCAGAACTTTCTGTCACCGAAATGTGAGGAAAATGTCTTTTGGGGAGAAATTTGAGGTTTGGAAAGGATGCTGGGTATCAGAACCTGGTAAGAGCCCCACAGGTCACCCCCATCTTGGATTCTCTTGGGTGTCTAGTTCTAAGAAATGCACAAGTTTGGTTGGTTTCCCTAGGTGCCGGCTGAGCTAGAGGCCAAAATCCGCAGCAAGGCACTTTGCAAAAACAGCTCTGTTTTCTTTGGGAAAATATGATGTGTCCACGTTGTGTTTTGGGGCATTTCCTGTTGCGGACACTAGGCGTACCACACAAGTGAGGTACCAGTTTTATTGCGAGACATGGTGGAACGCTAGGTGGATGGAAAGGTGTGGCTCCTCTGAGATTCCAGAACTTTCTGTCACCAAAATGTGAGGAAAAAGTATTTTTTTGGGCCACATTTTGAGATTTGCAAATGATTCTGGGTAACAGAACCTAGTGAGAGCCTCACAAGTCACCCCATCTTGCATTCCCTTAGGTGTCTAGTTTTTAAAAATACAGAGGTTTGGTAGGTTTTCCTAGGTGCCAGCTGATCTAGAGGCCAAAATCCACAGTTAGGCACACTGCATAAAACAGCTCTGTTTTCTTTGGGAAAATGTGATGTGTCTATGTTGTGTGTTGGGGCATTTCCTGTTGCGGGCACTAGGCCTACCCACATGTGAGGTACCTGTTTTATTGGGAGACTTGGTGGAACGCTGGGTGGAAGGAAAGTTGCGGCTCCTCTCAGATTCCATAACATTCTGTCACATAAATGTGAGGAAAAAGTGTTTTTGGCCAAATTATGAGGTTTGCAAAGGATTCTGGGTATCAGAACCTGGTAAGAGCTCCACAAGTCACCCCATCTTGGATTCCCTTTGTGTCTAGTTTTAAGAAATGCACAGGTTTGGTAGGTTTCCCTAGGTGCCGACTGAGCTAGAGACCAAAATCCACAGCAAGACACTTTGCAAAAAACAGCTTTGTTTTCTTTGGGAAAATGTGATGTGAATGAGGTTGTGGGTGCTCTTAGATTCCAGAACCTTCTATCAACAAAATGCGAGGAAAACGTGTTTTTTTGACCAAAGATTGAGGTTTGCAAAGGATTCTGGGTAACAGAACCTAGTCAGAGCCCCACAAGTCACCCCATCTTGGATTCCCCTTGGTGTCTAGTTTTAAGAAATGCACAGGTTTGGTAGGTTTCTCTGGGTGCTGGCTGAGCTAGAGACCAAAATCCACAGCAAGACACTTTGCAAAAAAGAGCTTTGTTTTCTTTGGGAAAATGTGATGTGTCCACGTTCTGTTTTGGGGCATTTCCTGTGGCGGGAACTAGGCCTACCAACACCAGTTATGTACCTGTTTTATTGGGAGACTTGGGGGAACGCTAGGTGGAAGGAAAGTTGTGGCTCCTCTCAGATTCCAGAACTTTCTGTCACCAAAATCTGAGGAAAAAGTATATTTTTGGCCATTTTTTTAGATTTGAGAGGGATTCTGGGTAACAGAATTTAATGAGAGCCCCACAAGTCACCCCATCTTGCATTCCCTTAGGCGTCTTGTTTATAAAAAATGCACAGGTTTGGTAGGTTTTCCTAGGTGCCGGCTGATCTAAAAGGCAAAATCCACATCTAGGCACACTGCAAAAAAACAGCTCTGTTTTCTTTGGGAAAATGTGATGTGTCCACGTTGTGTTTTGGGGCATTTCCTGTCGCGGGCACTAGGCCTACCCACACGTGAGGTACCTGTTTTATTGGGAGACTTGGGGGAACGCTGGTTGGAATGAAAGTTTAGGCTCCTCTCAGATTCCAGAATTTTCTGTCACCAAAATGTGAGGAAAAAGTGTTTTTTTTTTTAGCAAAGTTTGAGGTTTGCGAATAATTCTGGGTAACAGAACCTAGTGAAAGCCCCACAAGTCACCCCATCCTGGGTTCCCTTAGGTGTCTGGTTTTAAGAAATGCACAGGGTTGGTAGGTTTCCGTAGGTGCCAGCTGAGCTAGAGACCAAAATCCACAGCTAGGCACATTCCAAAAAACAGCTCTGTTTTCTTTGGGAAAATGTGATGTGTCCACGTTGTGTTTTGGGGCATTTCCTGTGGTGGGCACTAGGCCTACCCACACAAGTGAGGTACCTGTTTTATGGGGAGACTTGGGGCAACGCTGGGTGGAAGGAAAGTTGTGTCTCCTCTCATATTCAGAACTTTCTGTCACCGAAATGTGATGAAAATTTTATTTTTTACCATATTTTGAGGTTTGCATAGGATTGTGGTTAACAGAACCTGGTGAGAGCCCCACAAGTCACCCCATCTTGGATTCCCCTAGGTGTCTAGTTTAAGAAATGCACAGGTTTGGTTGGTATCCTAGGTGCTGGCTGAACTAGATCTAAAATCGACAGCTAGGCACACTGCAAAAACCAGCTCTTTTTTCATTGGGAAAATGTGATGTGTCCACGTTGTGTTTTCGGGCATTTGCTGTTATGGGAATTTGGTCCACCCACACAAGTGAGGTACAATTTTTATCAGGAGACTTGGGGGAACGCTGGGTGGAAGGAAAGTTGTGGCTCCTCTCAGATTCCAGAACTTTCTGTCACCAAATGTAAGTAAAACTTTTTTTTTGTGCCAAATGTTGAATTTTGCAAAGGATTCTGGGTAACAAAACCTGGTGAGAGCCCCACAAGTCACCCCATCTATGATTCCCTTATGTGTCTAGTTTTTAAAAATGCACAGGTTTTTCTAGGTGCCGGCTGATCTAGAGGCCAAAATCCACAGCTAGGCACACTGCAAAAAACAGCTCTGTTTGCTTTGGGAAAATGTGATGTATCCATGTTGTGTTTTGGGGCATTTTCTGTCATGGGCACTAGGCCTACCCACATGTAAGGTACCTGTTTTATCGGGAGACTTGGGGGAACACTGGGTGGAAGGAAAGTTGTGGCTCCTCTAAGATTCCAGAACTTTCTGTCACCAAAATGAGAGGAAAATTGGTTTTTCGGCCAAATTTTGATGTTTGGATAGGATTGTGGCTAACAGACCCTGGTGAGAACCCCACAAGTCACCCCATCTTGGATTCCAATAGGTGTCGAGTTTTAAGAAATGCACAGGTTTGGTTGTTTTTTTAAGTGCCGGCTGAGCTAGATCTAAAATCGACAGGTAGGCACATTGCAAAAAACAGCTCTGTTTTCTTTGGGAAATGTGATGTGTCCACATTGTGTTTTGGGGCATTTCTTGTCGCTGGCACTAGGCCTACCCACATGTGAGGTACCTGTTTTATCGAGAGTCTTTGGGGAACGCTGATTGGAAGGAAAGTTGTGGCTCCTCTCAGATTACAGAACTTTCTGTCACCAAAATGTGAGGAAAAAG
This sequence comes from Pleurodeles waltl, assembly GCF_031143425.1. NCBI lineage: Eukaryota > Metazoa > Chordata > Amphibia > Caudata > Salamandridae > Pleurodeles > Pleurodeles waltl. The sequence goes on along the minus strand of NW_027149842.1, from coordinate 668,842 downwards.
TGCTTTTTTGACCAAAGTTTGAGGTTTGCAAAGAATTCTGGGTAACAGAACCTAGTGAGAGCTCTACAAGTCACCCAATCCTGGGTTCCTTTAGGTATCTAGTTTTAAGAAATGCACAGGTTTGGTATGTTTCCCTAGGTTCCAGGTGAGCGAGATGCCAAAATCCACAGCTAGGCACTTTGCAAAAAAAACAGCTCTGCTTTCTTTGGGAAAATGTGATGTGTCAACATTGTTTTTTGAGGCACTTCCTGTGATGGGCACTAGGCCTACCCACACAAGTGAGTATTGGGGAAACACTGGGTGGAAGGAAAGTTGTGGCTCCTCTCAGATTCCAGAACTTTCTGTCACCGAAATGTGAGGAAAAAGTGTTTTTGGGCCAAATTTTGTGGGTTGCTAAGGATTGTGGCTAACAGAACCTGGTGAGAGCCCCTCAAGTCACCCCATCTTGGATTCCTCTAGGTGTCTAATTTTAAGAAATGCACAAGTTTGGTTGGTTTCCTAGGTGCCGGGTGAGCTAGATGTAAAATTGACAGCTAGCTACATTGTAAAAAACAGCTCTGATTTCTTTGGATAAATGTGATGTGTCTACGTTGCGTTTTGGGGCATTTCCTATCACGGCCACTAGGCCTACCCACACATGAGGTACCATTTTTCTTGGGAGACTTGTGGGAACACAGGGAGGAAGGAGAGTAGTGGATCCTCTCAGATTCCACAACTTTCTGTCACCAAAATGAGAGGAAAAGTGTTTTTTGGCCAAATTGTGCGGTTTGTAAAGGATTCTGGGTAACAGAACCTAGTGAGAGCCCCACAAGTCACACCATCCTGGATTCCCTTAGGTGTTTCGTTTTAAGAAATGCACAGGTGTGGTAGGTTTCCCTAGGCGCCAGCTGTGCTAGATGCCAACATCCACAGCTAGGTACTTTGCAAAAAACAGGTCTGCTTTCTTTGGGAAAATGTGATGTTTCCACGTTGTGTTTTGGGGCATTTCCTGTTGTGGGAACTAGGGCTACCCACACAAGTTAGGTTCCATTTTTATCAGGAGACTTGGGGGAGTGCTGGGTGGAAAGAAAGTTTTGGCATGTCTCAGAATCCAGAATTTTCTGTCACCATGTGAGTAAAGTCACCCCATCCATGATTCACTTTGGTGCCTAGTTTTAAAAAATTGCACAGGTTTAGTAGGTTTTCCTAGGTGCCGGCTGATCTAGAGGCCAAAATCCACAGCTAGGCAGTTTGCAAAAAACAGCACTATTTTCTTTGGGAAAATGTGATGTGTCCATGTTGGGTTTTGGGACATTTCCAGTTGTGGGCACTAGGCCTACCCAAATGTGAGGTACTGTTTTGTTGGGAGACTTGGGGGAACGCTGGGTGGAAGGAAAGTTGTGGCTCCTCTCAGATTCCAGAACATTCTGTCACAGAAATGTAAGGAAAAAGTGTTTTTGGCCAAATTCTGAGGATTTCAACGGATTCTGGGTATCAGAACCTGGTAAGAGCCCCACAAGTCATCCCATCTTGGATTCCCTTTGTGTCTAGTTTTAAGAAATGCACAGGTTTGGTAGGTTTCCCTAGCTGCCGGCTGAGCTAGAGACCAAAATCCACAGCAAGGCACTTTGCAAAAAAGAGCTTTGTTTTCTTTGGGAAAATGTGATGTGTTCACGTTGTGTTTTGGGGCATTTCCTGTGGCGGGAACTAGGCCTACCAAAACCAGTTATGTACCTGTTTTATTGGGAGACTTGGGGGAACGCTAGGTGGAAGGAATGTTGTGGGTCCTCTCAGATTCCAGAACTTTCTGTCACCAAAACCTGAGGAAAAAGTATATTTTTGGCCATTTTTTTAGATTTGAGAGGGATTCTGGGTAACAGAATTTCATGAGAGCCCCACAAGTCACCCCATCTTGCATTCCCTTAGGCGTCTTGTTTATAAAAAATGCACAGGTTTGGTAGGTTTCCTAGGTGCCGGCTGATCTAAAGGCCAAAATCCACAGCTAAGCACACTGCAAAAAACAGCTCTATTTTCTTTGGGAAAATGTGATGTGTCCACGTTGTGTTTTCGGGCATTTCCTGCCGCGGGCACTAGGCCTACCCACACATGAGGTACCTGTTTTATGGGGAAACTTGGGGGTACGCTGGTTGGAATGAAAGTTTAGGCTCCTCTCAGATTCCAGAACTTTCTGTCACCAAAATGTGAGGAAAACGTGTTTTTTTTTAGCAAAGTTTGAGGTTTGCGAAGAATTCCTGGTAACAGAACCTAGTGAGAGCCCCACAAGTCACCCCATCCTGGATTCCCTTAGGTGTCTGGTTTTAAGAAATGCACAGGGTTGGTAGGTTTCCGTAGGTGCCGGCTGAGCTAGAGACCAAAATCCACAGCTAGGCACATTCCAAAAAACAGCTCTGTTTTCTTTGGGAAAATGTGATGTGTCCATGTTGTGTTTTGGGACATTTCCTGTGGCGGGCACTAGGCCTACCCACACAGGTGAGGTACCTGTTTTATCGGGAGACTTGGGGGAACGCTGGGTGGAAGGAAAGTTGTGGCTCTTCTCATATTCCAGAACTTTCTGTCACCGAAATGTGATGAAAATTGTATTTTTCGCCAAATTTTGAGCTCTGCATGGGATTGTGGCTAACAGAACCTGGTGAGAGCCCCACAGGTCACCCCATCTTGGATTCCCCTAGGTGTCTAGTTTAAGAAATGCACAGGTTTGGTTGGTATCCTAGGTGCCGGCTGAACTAGATCTAAAATCGACAGCTAGGCACACTGCAAAAACCAGCTCTTTTTTCTTTGGGAAAATGTGATGTGTCCACGTTGTGTTTGGTGCATTTGCTGTTATGAGAATTTGGTCTACCCACACAAGTGAGGTACAATTTTTATCAGGAGACTTGAGGGAACGCTAGGTGGAAGGAAAGTTGTGGCTCCTTCCAGATTCCAGAACTTTCTGTCACCGAAATGTGATGAAAATAGGTTTTTTTGCCAAATTTTGAGGTTTGCATAGGATTGTGGCTAACAGAACCTGGTGAGAGCCTCACAAGTCACCCCATCTTGGATTCCCCTAGGTGTCTAGTTTTAAGAAATTCAAAGGTTTGGTTGGTTTCCTAGGTGCCGCCTGAGCTAGATCGAAAATCGACTGCTAGGTACAGCTCTTTTTTCTTTGTTAAAATGTGATGTGTCCATGTTGTGTTTTGGGGCATTTGCTTTCATAAGAATTTGGTCTACCCACACAAGTGAGGTACCTGTTTTATCGGGAGAGTTGGGGGAACGCTGGGTGGAAGGAAAGTGGTGGCTCCTCTCAGATTCCAGAACTTTCTGTCACTGAAATGTGAGGAAAGAGTGTTTTTTGGCCACATTTTGATGTTTGCAAAGGATTCTGGGGAATAGAAACTGGTGAGAGCCCACAATTTACCCATCTTGGATTCAGCTCAGTGTCTAGTTTTAAGAAATTCACAGGTTTGGTAGGTTTCCCTAGGTGCTGGCTGAGCTAGATGCCGAAATGCAGAGCTAGGCACTTTGCAAAAACAGCTCTGCTTTGTTTGGGAAAATGTGATGTGTCCACTTTGTGTTTTGGGGCATTTTCTGTTGTGAAAACTAGGCCTACCCACACAAGTGAGGTACCATTTTGATCAGGAGACTTGGATGAACGCTGGCTGGAATGAAAGTTGTGGTTCCTCTCAGATTCCAGATTTTTGTGTCACCGAAATGTTAGGAAAATGTGTTTGTTCACCAAATTTTTAGGTTTGCATAGGATTGTGGATAACAGAACCTGGTGAGAGCCCCACAAGTCATCCCATCTTGGTTTCTCCTAGGTGTCTAGTTTTAAAAATGCACAGGTTTGGTAGGTTTTACTAGGTGCTGGCTGATCTAGAGGCCAAAATCCACAGCTAGGCACTTTGCAAAAACCAGCTCTGTTTTCTTTGGGAAAATGTGATGTGTCCACGTTGTGTTTTGGGGCATTTTGTGTCACGAGAACTTGGTCTACCCAAACAAGTGAGGTACCTGTTTTATCAGGAGACTTGGAGGAATGCTGGGTGGAAGGAAAGTTGTGGCTCCTCTCAGATTCCAGAAGTTCCAGTCACCGAAATGTGAGGAAAGAGTGTTTTTTGGCCACATTTTGAGGTTTGCCAAGGATTCTAGGTTTCAGAACCTGGTAAGAGACCCACAAGTCACCCCATCTCGGATTCCCCTCGGTTTCTAGTTTGAAGAAATGCACAGGGTTGGTAGGATTCCCTAGGTGCCAGCTGAGCTAGATGCCAAAAACCACACCTAGGCACTTTGCAAAAAACAGCTCTGCTTTCTTTGGGAAAATATGATGTGTCCACCTTGTGTTTTGGGGCATTTCCTGTCATGGGCACTAGGCCTTCACACACAAGTGAAGTACCATTTTTATCAAGAGACTTGGGGGAACGCTGGGTGGACGGAAAGTTGCAGCTCCTCTCATATTCCAGAAGTTTCTGCCACCAAAATGGGAGGAAAAAGAGTTTTTTTTAGCCAAAGTTTGAGTTTATCAAAGGATTCTGGGTAACAGAACCTGGTGAGAGCCCCACAAGTCACCCCATTTTGCATTCCCCTAGGTTTCTAGTTTTAAAAAATGCACAGGTGTGGTAGGTTTCCCTCAGTGCCAGCTGAGCTAGAGACCAAAATCCACAGCAAGGCACTTTGCAATAAACACCTATGCTTTCTTTGGGAAAATGTGATATTTCCACGTTGTGTTTTGGGGCATTTCCTGTCACGGGCACTAGGCCTACCCACACAAGTGAGGTGCCTGCTTTACTGGGAGACTTGGGAAAACGCTGGGTGGAAGGGAAGTTGTGGCTCCTCTTAGATTCCTGAAATTTCTGTCACCAAAATGTGATGAAAAAATGTTTTTTTGACCAAAGTTTGAGGTTTGCGAAGGATTCTGGGCAAGAGAACCTAGCGAGAGCACCACAAGTCACCCCCTCCTGGGTTCTCTTAGGTGTCTAGTTTTAAGAAATGCACAGGTTTGGTCGGTTTCCCCAGGTGCCAGCTCAGCTAGTAGCCAACATCCACAGCTTGGCACTTTGCGAAAAACAGCTCTGCTTTCTTTGGGAAAATGTGATGAGTCCACATTGGGTTTTGGGCCATTTCCTTTCGTGGGTACTAGGCCTACCCACACAAGTGAGGTACCTGTTTTATCGGGAGACTTGGGGGAATGCTGGGTAGAAGGAAAGTGGTGGCTCCTCTCAGATTCCAGAACTTTCTGTCACTGAAATGTGAGGAACGAGTGTTTTTTGGCCACATTTTGATGTTTGCAAAGGATTCTGGGGAATAGAAACTGGTGAGAGCCCACAATTTACCCATCTTGGATTCAGCTCAGTGTCTAGTTTTAAGAAATTCACAGGTTTGGTAGGTTTCCCTAGGTGCTGGCTGAGCTAGATGCCGAAATGCAGAGCTAGGCACTTTGCAAAAACAGCTCTGCTTTGTTTGGGAAAATGTGATGTGTCCACGTTGTGTTTTGGGGAATTTTCTGTTGTGAAAACTAGGCCTACCCACACAAGTGAGGTACCATTTTGATCAGGAGACTTGGATGAACGCTGGCTGGAATGAAAGTTGTGGTTCCTCTCAGATTCCAGATTTTTGTGTCACCGAAATGTTAGGAAAATGTGTTTGTTCACCAAATTTTTAGGTTTGCATAGGATTGTGGCTAACAGAACCTGGTGAGAGCCCCACAAGTCATCCCATCTTGGTTTCTCCTAGGTGTCTAGTTTTACAAATGCACAGGTTTGGTAGGTTTTACTAGGTGCTGGCTGATCTAGAGGCCAAAATCCACAGCTAAGCACTTTGCAAAAACCAGCTCTGTTTTCTTTGGGAAAATGTGATGTGTCCACGTTGTGTTTTGGGGCATTTTCTGTTGTGAAAACTAGGCCTACCCACACAAGTGAGGTACCATTTTGATGAGGAGACTTGGAGGAACACTGGGTGGAATGAAAGTTGTGGCTCCTCTCAGATTCCAGATTTTTCTGTCACCGAAATGTTAGAAAAATGTGTTTGTTCGCCAAATTTTTAGGTTTGCATAGGATTGTGGCTAACAGAACCTGGTGAGAGCCCCACAAGTCATCCCATCTTGGTTTCTCCTAGGTGTCTAGTTTTAAAAATGCACAGGTTTGGTGGGTTTTCCTATGTGCTGGCTGATCTAAAGGCCAAAATCCACAGCTAGGCCCACTGCAAAAAACAGCTCTGTTTTCTTTGGGAAAATGTGATGTGTCTACGTTGAGTTTTGGGGCATTTCTTGTCATCAGCACTATGCCTACTCACACGTGAGGTACCTGTTTTATCGGGAGAATTTGGGGAATGCTGGGTGGAAGGAAAGTTGTGGATCTTCTCAGATTCCAGAACTTTCTGTCACCCAAATGTGAGGAAAAAGTGTTTTGGGCCAGATTTTGAGGCTTGCATAGGATTCTGGGAATCAGAACCTGAAGAGAGCCTCACAAGTCACCCCATCTTGAATTCCCCACGTTGTCTAGTTTTAAGAAATGCACAGGGTTGGTAGGTTTCCGTAGGTGCCAGCTGAGCTAGATGCCAAAATCCAGAGCTCGGCACTTTGCAAAAAACAGCTCTGCTTTCTTTGGGAAAATGTGATGTGTTCACATTGTGTTTTGGGGCATTTCCTGTGGCGGGCACTAGGCTTACCCACACAAGTGAGGTATCTGTTTTATTGGGAGACTTGGGGGAACGCTTGGTGGAAGGAAAGTTGTGGCTCCTCTCAGATTCCAGAACTTTCTGTCACAAAAATGTGAGGAAGAAGTGTTTTTTTGACCACAGTTTGAGGTTTGCGAAGGATTCTGGGTAACAGAACCTAGTGAGAGCCCCACAAGTCACCCCATCTGGGATTCCCTCAGGTGTCTAATTTTAAGAAATGCACAGGTGTGGTAGGTTTCCATAGGCACCAGCTGTGCTAGATGCTAAAATCCACAGCTAGGCACTTTCCAAGAAACAGCTCTGCTTTCTTTGGGAAAATGTGATGTGTCCACTTTGTGTTTTGGGGCATTTCCTGTTGCGGAAACTAGTTCTGCCCACACGTGAGGTACAGGTTTTATTGGGAGAATTGGGGGAACACTGGGTGGAAGGAAAGTTGTGACTTCTCTCAGATTCCAGAACTTTTTGTCACCAAAAGTGATTAAAACATGTTTTTTTTCAAAATTCTGAAGTTTGCAAAGGATACTCGGTAACAAACCCTGGTGAGAGCCCCACAAGTCACCCAATCTTTGATTCCCTTATGTGTCTAGTTTTAAAAATGCACAGGTTTGGTAGATTTCCCTAGGTGCCGCCTGAGCTAGATGCCAAAATCCACAGCTAGGCACTTTCATAAACAGCTCTGTTTTCTTTGGGAAAATGTGATGTGTCCACGTTGTGTTTTGGGACATTTCCTTTCGCTGGCACTAGGCCTACCCACACAAGTGAGGTCCCTGTTTTATTGGGAGACTTGGAGGAATGCTGGGTGGAAGAAAAATTGTGGCTCCTCTCAGATTCCAGAACTTTCTGTCAGCAAAATGTGAGGAAAAAGTGTTTTTTTGACTACATTTTGAGATTTTCAAAGGATTCTGAGTAACAGAACCTGGAGAGAGCCCCACAAGTCACCCCATCTTGGATTCCGTTGGTGAATAGTTTTAAAAATGCACAGGTTTGGTAGATTTCCCTAGGTGCCGCCTGAGCTAGATGCCAAAATCCACAGCAAGGCACTTTGCAAAAAACAGCTCTGCTTTCTTTGGGAAAATGTGATGTGTCCACAATGTGTTTTGGGGCATTTCCTGTGGCGGGCACTAGGCCTTCCCACACAAGTGATGTACCTGTTTTATCGGGAGACTTGGGGGAATGCTGGGTGGTAGGAAAGTTGTGGCTCCTCTCAGATTCCAGAACTTTCTGTCAGCAAAATGTGAGGAAAAAGTGTTTTTTTGGACTACATTTTGAGATTTTCAAAGGATTCCGGGGGAACAGAACCTGGTGAGAGCCCCACAAGTCACCCCATCCTGAGTTCCCTTGGGTGTTTAGTTTTAAGAAATGCACAGGTTTGGTAGGTTTCCCAAGGTGCCAGCTGAGCTAGATGCCAACATCCACAGCTAGGTACTTTGCAAAAAACAGCTCTGCTTTCTTTGGGAAAATGTGATGTGTCCACATTGTGTTTTGGGGCATTTCCTGTGGCGGGCACTAGGCCTTCACACACATGTGAGGAACCTGTTTTATCAGGAGACTTGGGGGAATGCTGGGTGGAAGGAAAGTTGTGGCTCCTCTCAGATTCCAGAACTTTCTGTCACCAAATGTAAGTAAAACTTTTTTTTTGGGCCAAATTTTGAAGTTTGCAAAGGATTCTGGGTAACAAAACCTGGTGAGAGCCCCACAAGTCACCCCATCTATGATTCCCTTATGTGTCTAGTTTAAAAAAATGCACAGGTTTAGAAGGTTTTTCTACGTGCAGGCTTATCTAGAGGCCAAAATCCACAGCTAGGCACGCTGCAAAAAACAGCTCTGTTTGCTTTGGGAAATTGTGATGTATCCATGTTGTGTTTTGGGGCATTTTCTGTCATGGGCGCTAGGCCTACCCACATGTAAGGTACCTGTTTTATCGGGAGACTTGGGGGAACGCTGGGTGGAAGGAAAGTTGTGGCTCATCTAAGATTCCAGAACTTTCTGTCACCTAAATGAGAGGAAAATGTGTTTTTCAGCCAAATTTTGAGGTTTGGATAGGATTGTGGCTAACAGACCCTGGTGAGAGCCCCACAAGTCACCCCATCTTGGATTCCAATAGGTGTCGAGTTTTAAGAAATGCACAGGTTTGGTTGGTTTCTTGGGTGCCGGCTGAGCTAGATCTAAAATCGACAGCTAGGCACATTGCAAAAAACAGCTGTTTTCTTTGGGAAAATGTGATGTGTCCACATAGTGTTTTGGGGCATTTCTTGTCGCTGGCACTAGGCCTTCCCACATGTGAGGTACCTGTTTTACCGAGAGTCTTTGGGGAACGCTGAGTGGAAGGAAAGTTGTGGCTCCTCTCAGATTACAGAATCACCAAAATGTGAGGAAAAAGTGTTTTTTGACCACAGTTTGAGGTTTGCAAAGAATTCTGGGTAACAGAACCTAGTGAGAGCTCTACAAGTCACCCCATCCTGGGTTCCTTTAGGTATCTAGTTTTAAGAAATGCACAGGTTTGGTATGTTTCCCTAGGTTCCAGGTGAGCGAGATGCCAAAATCCACAACTAGGCACTTTGCAAAAAACAGCTCTGCTTTCTTTGGGAAAATGTCATGTGTCAACATTGTGTTTTGAGGCACTTCCTGTGGCGGGCACTAGGCCTACCCACACAAGTGAGAATTGGGGAAACACTGGGTGGAAGGAAAGTTGTGGCTCCTCTCAGATTCTAGAACCTTCTGTCACCAAAATGTGAGGAAAAAGTGTTTTTGGACCAAATTTTGAGGGTTGCATAGTATTGTGGCTAACAGAACTTGGTGAGAGCCCCACAAGTCACCCCATATTGGATTCCCCTAGGTGTCTAGTTTTAAGAAATGCACAGGTTTGGTAGGTTTTCCTTTGTGCTGACTGAGCTAAAGGCCAAAATCCACAGCTAGGTACTTTCCAAAAAACAGCTCTATCTTCTTTGACAAAACATGATGTGTCCACCTTGTGTTTTGGGGCGTTTCCTATTGCGGGCACTAGGCCTACCCACACGTGAGGCACCTGTTTTTTCAGGAGACTTGGGGGAATGCTGGGTGGAAGGAAAGTTATGGCTCCTCTCAGATTCCAGAACTTTCTGTCACCGAAATGTGAGGAAAATATGTTTTTTGGCCAAATTTTGATGTTTGCAAAGGATTGTGGCTAACGGAACCTGGTGAGAGCCCCTCACGTCACCCCATCTTGGATTCCTCTAGGTGTCTAGTTTTAAGAAATGCACAAGTTTGGTTGGTTTTCTAGGTGCCGGGTGAGCTAGATGTAAAATCGACAGCTAGCTACATTGTAAAAAACAGCTCTGATTTCTTTGGATAAATGTGATGTGTCTATGTTGCGTTTTGGGGCATTTCCTATCACGACCACTAGGCCTACCCACACATGAGGTATCATTTTTCTTGGGAGACTTGTGGGAACACAGGGAGGAAGGAGAGTAGTGGATCCTCTCAGATTCCACAACTTTCTGTCACCAAAATGAGAGGAAAAGTGTTTTTTGGCCAAATTGTGCGGTTTGCAAAGGATTCTGGGTAACAGAACCTATTGAGAGCCCCACAAGTCACACCATCCTGGATTCCCTTAGGTGTCTCGTTTTAAGAAATGAACATGTGTGGTAGGTTTCCCTAGTCGCCAGCTGTGCTAGATGCCAAAATCCACAGCTAGGACTTTGCAAACAACAGCTCTGCTTTCTTTGGGAAAATGTGTTGTTTCCAAGTTGTGTTTTGGGACATTTCCTGTTGTGGGAACTAGGTCTACCCACACAAGTTATGTACCATTTTCATCAGGAGACTTGGGGGAGTGCTTCGTGGAAAGAAAGTTTTGGCTCGTCTCAGAATCCAGAATTTTCTGTCACCATGTGAGTAAAGTCACACCATCCATGATTCACTTTGGTGTCTAGTTTAAAAATATTGCACAGGTTTATTAGGTTTTCCTAGGTGCCGGCTGATCTAGAGGCCAAAATCCACAGCTAGGCACTTTGCAAAAAACAGCTCTGTTTTCTTTGGGAAAATGTGATGTGTCCATGTTGTGTTTTGGGACATTTCCTGTTGTGGGCGCTAGGCCTACCCACATGTGAGGTACCGTTTTGTTGGGAGACTTGGGGGAACGCTGGGTGTAAGGAAAGTTGTGTCTCCTCTCAGATTTCAGAACATTCTGTCACAGAAAGGTGAGGAAAAAGTGTTTTTGGCCAAATTTTGTGGTTTTTGAAAGGATTCTGGGTATCAGAACCTGGTAAGAGCCCCACAAGTCATCCCATCTTGGATTCCCTTTGTGTCTAGTTTTACGAAATGCACAGGTTTGGTAGGTATCCCTAGGTGCCGGCTGAGCTAGAGCCCAAAATCCACAGCAAGGCACTTTGCAAAAAGAGCTTTGTTTTCTTTGGGAAAATGTAATGTGTTCATGTTGTGTTTTGGGGCATTTTCTGTGGCGGGAACTAGGCCTACCAACACCAGTTATGTACCTGTTTTATTGGGAGACTTGGGGGAACGCTAGGTGGAAGGAATGTTGTGGGTCCTCTCAGATTCCAGAACTTTCTGACACCGAAACTGAGGAAAAAGTATATTTTTGGCCATTTTTTTAGATTTGAGAGGGATTCCGGGTAACAGAATTTCATGAGAGCCCCACAAGTCACCCCATCTTGCATTCCCTTAGGCGTCTTGTTTATAAAAAATGCACAGGTTTGGTAGGTTTCCTAGGTGCCGGCTGATCTAAAGGGCAAAATCCACAGCTAGGCACACTGCAAAAAAACAGCTCTATTTTCTTTGGGAAAATGAGATGTGTCCACGTTGTGTTTTGGGGCATTTCCTGTCGCGGGCCCTAGGCCTACCCACACGTGAGGTACCTGTTTTATGGGGAAACTTGGGGGAACGCTGGTTGGAATGAAAGTTTAGGCTCCTCTCAGATTCCAGAACTTTCTGTCACCAAAATGTGAGGAAAAAGTGTTTTTTTTAGCAAAGTTTGAGGTTTGTGAAGAGTTCCTGGAAACAGAACCTAGTGAGAGCCCCACAAGTCACCCCATCCTGGGTTCCCTTAGGTGTCTGGTTTTAAGAAATGCACAGGGTTGCTGGTTTCCGTAGGTGCCGGCTGAGCTAGAGACCAAAATCCACAGCTAGGCACATTCCAAAAAGCAGCTCTGTTTTCTGTGGGAAAATGTGATGTGTCCACGTTGTGTTTTGGGGCATTTCCTGTGGCGGGCACTAGGCCTACCCACACAAGTGAGGTACCTGTTTTATCGGGAGACTTGGGGGAACGCTGGGTGGAAGGAAAGTTGTGGCTCCTCTCATATTCCAGAACTTTCTGCAACTGAAAGTGCTGAAAATTTTATTTTTTGCAAAATTTTGAGCTCTGCATAGGATTGTGGCTAACAGAACCTGGTGAGAGCCCCACAAGTCACCCCATCTTGGATTCCCCTAGGTGTCTAGTTTAAGAAATGCACAGGTTTGGTTGGTATCCTAGGTGCCGGCTGAACTAGATCTAAAATCGACAGCTAGGCACACTGCAAAAAACAGCTCTTTTTTCTTTGGGAAAATGTGATGTGTCCACGTTGTGTTTTGTGCATTTGCTGTCATGAGAATTTGGTCTACCTACACAAGTGAGGTACAATTTTTATCAGGAGACTTGGGGGAATGCTGGGTGGAAGGAAAGTTGTGGCTTCTCTCAGATTCCTGAACTATCTGTCACCCAAATGTGATGAAAATAGGGTTTTTCGCCAAATTTTGAGGTTTGCATAGGATTGTGGCTAACAGAACCTGGTGAGAGCCTCACAAGTCACCCCATCTTGGAATTCCCTAGGTGTCTAGTTTTAAGAAATTCATAGGTTTGGTTGGTTTCCTAGGTGCCGCCTGAGCTAGATCGAAAATCGACTGCTAGGTACAGTGCAAAAAACAGCTCTTTTTTCTTTATGGAAAATGTGATGTGTCCACGTTGTGTTTTGGGGCATTTGCTGTCATAAGAATTTGGTCTACCCACACAATCCACCGACCACGCACGCAACCTCGGTTTCATCCTGGACTCTTCCCTCTCCATGACCAGACAGGTCAACTCGGTGACCTCAGCATGCTTCAACACCCTCCGCATGCTCCGCAAGATCTTCCGCTGGATCCCCACCGACACCAGGAAGACCGTCACCCACGCCCTCGTCACCAATCGCTTGGACTATGGGAACGCTCTGTACGCCGGCATCACCATCAAGTTACAGAGGAAACTTCAACGAATCCAGAACGCCGCTGCACGACTTATCCTGAACATACCCCGCCACCACCACATCTCCGGACACCTGAAGAAACTCCACTGGCTCCCAGTCAACAAGAGGATCACATTCAGACTCCTCACCCACGCACACAAAGCCCTGCACAACCTCGGACCAAAACTCATCAACCACCGCATCTCCTTCTACACTCCTCCTCGCACCCTACGCTCAACCGGACAAGCCCTGGCAGCCGTACCTCGCATTCGCAAAGCCAGCGCCGGAGGCAGGTCTTTCTCTTACCTAGCAGCAAAGACCTGGAACTCTCTCCCCAGTCACCTTCGTGCCATACAAGACTACCTCCCCTTCAGAAGGCAGCTCAAGACCTGGCTCTTCGAGCACTGACCCCCCCCCCAGCGCCTTGAGACCCTTACGGGTGAGTAGCGTGCTTTATAAATGCGACTGATTGATTGATTGAAGTGAGGTACCTGTTTTGTTGGGAGACTTGGGGGAACGCTGGGTGGAAGGAAAGTTGTGGCTCCTCTCAGATTCCAGAACATTCTGTTTCCAAAATGTGAGGGAAAAATATTTTTGGGCCACATTTTGAGGTTTGCAAATAATTCTGGGTATCAGATCCTGGTGAGAGCCCACAATTCACCCCATCTCGGATTCCCCTCGGTTTCTAGTTTGAAGAAATGCACAGGGTTGGTAGGATTCCCTAGGTGCCAGCTGAGCTAGATGCCAAAATCCACACCTAGGCACTTTGCAAAAAACAGCTCTGCTTTCTTTGGGAAAATATGATGTGTCCACGTTGTGTTTTGGGGCATTTCCTGTCATGGGCACTAGGCCTTCACACACAAGTGAAGTACCATTTTTATCAAGAGACTTGGGGGAACGCTGGGTGGAAGGAAAGTTGCTGCTCCTCTCAGATTCCAGAAGTTTCTGCCACCAAAATGGGAGGAAAAAGTGTTTTTTTAGCCAAATTGTGATTTTTGCAAAGGATTCTGGGCAACAGAACCTGGTGAGAGCCCCACAAGTCACCCCATTTTGGATTCCCCTAAGTGTCTAGTTTTAAAAAATGCACAGGTGTGGTAGGTTTCCCTCGATGCCAGCTGAGCTAGAGACCAAAGTCCACAGCGAGGCACTTTGCAATAAACACCTATGCTTTCTTTGGGAAAATGTGATGTGTCCACGTTGTGTTTTGGGGCATTTCCTGTCACGGGCACTAGGCCTACCCACACAAGTGAGGTGCCTGCTTTACTGGGAGACTTGGGAAAACCCTGGGTGGAAAGGAAGTTGTGGCTCCTCTTAGATTTCTGAACTTTCTGTCACCAAAATGTGATGAAAAAATGTTTTTTTGACCAAAGTTTGAGGTTTGCAAAGGATTCTGGGTAAGAGAACCTAGCGAGAGCACCATAAGTCACCCCCTCCTGGGTTCTCTTAGGTGTCGAGTTTTAAGAAATGCACAGGTTTGGTCTGTTTCCCCAGGTGCCAGCTCAGCTAGTAGCCAACATCCACAGCTAGGCACTTTGCGAAAAACAGCTCTGCTTTCTTTGGGAAAATGTGATGTGTCCATATTGGGTTTTGGGCCATTTCCTTTCGTGGGTACTAGGCCTACCGACACAAGTGAGGTACCAGTTTTATCAGGAGACTTGGGGGAATGCTGGGTGGAAGGAAAGTTGTGGTTCCTCTCAGATTCCAGAACTTTCTGTCAGTGAAATGTGAGGAAAGAGTGTTTTTTGGCCACATTTTGATGTTTGCAAAGGATTCTGGGGAATGGAACCTGGTGAGAGCCCACAATTTACCCATCTTGGAATCAGCTCAGTGTCTAGTTTTAAGAAATTCACAGGTTTGGTAGGTTTCCCTAGGTGCTGGCTGAGCTAGATGCCAAAATGCAGAGCTAGGCACTTTGCAAAAAACAGCTCTGTTATGTTTGGGAAAATGTGATGTGTCCATGTTGTGTTTTGGGGCATTTTCTGTTGGGAAAACTAGGCCTACCCACACAAGTGAGGTACCATTTTGATCAGGAGACTTGGAGGAACCCTGGGTGGAATGAAAGTTGTGGTTCCTCTCAGATTCCAGATTTTTCTGTCACCGAAATGTTAGGAAAATGTGTTTGTTTGCCAAATTTTTAGGTTTGCATAGGATTGTGGCTAACAGAACCTGGTGAGAGCCCCACAAGTCATCCCATCTTGGTTTCTCCTAGTTGTCTAGTTTTAAAAAATGCACAGGTTTTGTAGGTTTTCCTAGGTGCTGGCTGATCTAGAGGCCAAAATCCACAGCTAGGCACTTTGCAAAAAACAGCTCTGTTTTCTTTGGGAAAATGTGATGTGTCCACGTTGTGTTTTGGGGCGTTTTCTGTTGTGAAAACTAGGCCTACCCACACAAGTGAGGTACCATTTTGATCAGGAGACTTGGAGGAATGCTGGGTGGAATGAAAGTTGTGGCCCCTCTCAGATTCTAGATTTTTCTGTCACCGAAATGTTAGGAAAATGTGTTTGTTCGCCAAATTTTTAGGTTTGCATAGGATTGTGGCTAACAGAACCTGGTGAGAGCCCCACAAGTCATCCCATCTTGGATTCCCCTAGGTGTCTAGTTTAAGAAATGCACAGGTTTGGTTGGTATCCTAGGTGCCGGCTGAACTAGATCTAAAATCGACAGCTAGGCACACTGCAAAAATCAGCTCTTTTTTCTTTGGGAAAATGTGATGTGTCCACGTTGTGTTTTGTGCATTTGCTGTCATGAGAATTTGGTCTACCTACACAAGTGAGGTACAATTTTTATCAGGAGACTTGGGGGAACGCTGGGTGGAAGGAAAGTTGTGGCTTCTCTCAGATTCCTGAACTATCTGTCACCCAAATGTGATAAAAATAGGGTTTTTCGCCAAATTTTGAGGTTTGCATAGGATTGTGGCTAACAGAACCTGGTGAGAGCCTCACAAGTCACCCCATCTTGGAATTCCCTAGGTGTCTAGTTTTAAGAAATTCATAGGTTTGGTTGGTTTCCTAGGTGCCGCCTGAGCTAGATCGAAAATCGACTGCTAGGTACAGTGCAAAAAACAGCTCTTTTTTCTTTATGGAAAATGTGATGTGTCCACGTTGTGTTTTGGGGCATTTGCTGTCATAAGAATTTGGTCTACCCACACAATCCACCGACCACGCACGCAACCTCGGTTTCATCCTGGACTCTTCCCTCTCCATGACCAGACAGGTCAACTCGGTGACCTCAGCATGCTTCAACACCCTCCGCATGCTCCGCAAGATCTTCCGCTGGATCCCCACCGACACCAGGAAGACCGTCACCCACGCCCTCGTCAACAATCGCTTGGACTATGGGAACGCTCTGTACGCCGGCATCACCATCAAGTTACAGAGGAAACTTCAACGAATCCAGAACGCCGCCGCACGACTTATCCTGAACATACCCCGCCACCACCACATCTCCGGACACCTGAAGAAACTCCACTGGCTCCCAGTCAACAAGAGGATCACCTTCAGACTCCTCACCCACGCACACAAAGCCCTGCACAACCTCGGACCAAAACTCATCAACCACCGCATCTCCTTCTACACTCCTCCTCGCACCCTACGCTCAACCGGACAAGCCCTGGCAGCCGTACCTCGCATTCGCAAAGCCAGCGCCGGAGGCAGGTCTTTCTCTTACCTAGCAGCAAAGACCTGGAACTCTCTCCCCAGTCACCTTCGTGCCATACAAGACTACCTCCCCTTCAGAAGGCAGCTCAAGACCTGGCTCTTCGAGCACTGACCCCCCCCCCAGCGCCTTGAGACCCTTACGGGTGAGTAGCGTGCTTTATAAATGCGACTGATTGATTGATTGAAGTGAGGTACCTGTTTTGTTGGGAGACTTGGGGGAACGCTGGGTGGAAGGAAAGTTGTGGCTCCTCTCAGATTCCAGAACATTCTGTTTCCAAAATGTGAGGGAAAAATATTTTTGGGCCACATTTTGAGGTTTGCAAATAATTCTGGGTATCAGATCCTGGTGAGAGCCCACAATTCACCCCATCTCGGATTCCCCTCGGTTTCTAGTTTGAAGAAATGCACAGGGTTGGTAGGATTCCCTAGGTGCCAGCTGAGCTAGATGCCAAAATCCACACCTAGGCACTTTGCAAAAAACAGCTCTGCTTTCTTTGGGAAAATATGATGTGTCCACGTTGTGTTTTGGGGCATTTCCTGTCATGGGCACTAGGCCTTCACACACAAGTGAAGTACCATTTTTATCAAGAGACTTGGGGGAACGCTGGGTGGAAGGAAAGTTGCTGCTCCTCTCAGATTCCAGAAGTTTCTTCCACCAAAATGGGAGGAAAAAGTGTTTTTTTAGCCAAATTGTGATTTTTGCAAAGGATTCTGGGCAACAGAACCTGGTGAGAGCCCCACAAGTCACCCCATTTTGGATTCCCCTAGGTGTCTAGTTTTAAAAAATGCACAGGTGTGGTAGGTTTCCCTCGATGCCAGCTGAGCTAGAGACCAAAGTCCACAGCGAGGCACTTTGCAATAAACACCTATGCTTTCTTTGGGAAAATGTGATGTGTCCACGTTGTGTTTTGGGGCATTTCCTGTCACGGGCACTAGGCCTACCCACACAAGTGAGGTGCCTGCTTTACTGGGAGACTTGGGAAAACGCTGGGTGGAAAGGAAGTTGTGGCTCCTCTTAGATTTCTGAACTTTCTGTCACCAAAATGTGATGAAAAAATGTTTTTTTGACCAAAGTTTGAGGTTTGCAAAGGATTCTGGGTAAGAGAACCTAGCGAGAGCACCATAAGTCACCCCCTCCTGGGTTCTCTTAGGTGTCGAGTTTTAAGAAATGCACAGGTTTGGTCTGTTTCCCCAGGTGCCAGCTCAGCTAGTAGCCAACATCCACAGCTAGGCACTTTGCGAAAAACAGCTCTGCTTTCTTTGGGAAAATGTGATGTGTCCATATTGGGTTTTGGGCCATTTCCTTTCGTGGGTACTAGGCCTACCGACACAAGTGAGGTACCAGTTTTATCAGGAGACTTGGGGGAATGCTGGGTGGAAGGAAAGTTGTGGTTCCTCTCAGATTCCAGAACTTTCTGTCAGTGAAATGTGAGGAAAGAGTGTTTTTTGGCCACATTTTGATGTTTGCAAAGGATTCTGGGGAATGGAACCTGGTGAGAGCCCACAATTTACCCATCTTGGAATCAGCTCAGTGTCTAGTTTTAAGAAATTCACAGGTTTGGTAGGTTTCCCTAGGTGCTGGCTGAGCTAGATGCCAAAATGCAGAGCTAGGCACTTTGCAAAAAACAGCTCTGTTATGTTTGGGAAAATGTGATGTGTCCATGTTGTGTTTTGGGGCATTTTCTGTTGGGAAAACTAGGCCTACCCACACAAGTGAGGTACCATTTTGATCAGGAGACTTGGAGGAACCCTGGGTGGAATGAAAGTTGTGGTTCCTCTCAGATTCCAGATTTTTCTGTCACCGAAATGTTAGGAAAATGTGTTTGTTTGCCAAATTTTTAGGTTTGCATAGGATTGTGGCTAACAGAACCTGGTGAGAGCCCCACAAGTCATCCCATCTTGGTTTCTCCTAGTTGTCTAGTTTTAAAAAATGCACAGGTTTGGTAGGTTTTCCTAGGTGCTGGCTGATCTAGAGGCCAAAATCCACAGCTAGGCACTTTGCAAAAAACAGCTCTGTTTTCTTTGGGAAAATGTGATGTGTCCACGTTGTGTTTTGGGGCGTTTTCTGTTGTGAAAACTAGGCCTACCCACACAAGTGAGGTACCATTTTGATCAGGAGACTTGGAGGAATGCTGGGTGGAATGAAAGTTGTGGCCCCTCTCAGATTCTAGATTTTTCTGTCACCGAAATGTTAGGAAAATGTGTTTGTTCGCCAAATTTTTAGGTTTGCATAGGATTGTGGCTAACAGAACCTGGTGAGAGCCCCACAAGTCATCCCATCTTGGTTACTCCTAGGTGTCTAGTTTTAAAAATGCACCGGTTTGGTAGGTTTTCCTAGGTGCTGGCTGATCTAGAGGCCAAAATCCACAGGTAGGCACACTGCAAGAAATAGCTCTGTTTTCTTTGGGAAAATGTGATGTGTCTACGTTGAGTTTTGGGGCATTTCTTGTCATCGGCACTATGCCTACTCACACGTGAGGTACCTGTTTTATTGGGAGAATTGGGGGAACGCTGGGTGGAAGTAAAAATGTGGATCCTCTCCAGAACATTCTGTCACCAAAATGTGAGGAAAAAGTGTTTTGGCCAAATTTTGAGGCTTGCAAAGGATTCTGGGAATCAGAACCTGAAGAGAGCCCCACAAGTCACCCCATCTTGGATTCTCCTCATTGTCTAGTTTTAAGAAATGCACAGGGTTGGTAGGTTTCCCTAGGTGCCAGCTGAGCAAGATGCCAAAATCTACAGCTAGGTACTTTGCAAAAAACAGCTCTGCTTTCTTTGGGAAAATGTGATGTGTCCACATTGTGTTTTGGGGCATTTCCTGTGACGGGCACTAGGCCTTCCCGCACAAGTGAGCAACCTGTTTTATCAGGAGACTTGGGGGAGTGCTGGGTGGAAGGAAAGTTCGGGCTCCTCTCAGATTCCAGAACTTTCTGTTACCGAAATGCGAGGAAAGAGTGTTTTTTTGTTACATTTTGAGGTTTGCAAAGGATTCTGGGGAACAGAACCTGGTGAGAGCCCACAATTCACCCCATCTTGGATTCTCCTCGGTGTCTAGTTTTAAGAACTACACAGGTTTGGTAGGTTTACCTAGGTGCTGGCTGAGTTGGATGAAAAAATCCAGAGTTAGGCACTTTGCAAAAAACAGTTCTGCTTTCTTTGGGAAAATGTGATGTGTACATGTTGTGTTTTGGGTAATTTCCTGTTGTGGGAGCTAGGCTTACCCACACAAGTGATGTACGTTTTTGATCATGAGACTCGGAGGAGCGCTGTATGGAATGAAAGTTGTGGCTCCTCTCAGATTCTAGAACTTTCTGTCACCAAAATGTGAGGAAAAAGTGTTTTTTTTTGACCGAAGATTGAGGTTTGCGAAGGATTCTGGGCTGCAGAACCTAGTGAGAGCCCCACAAGTCACCCCAGCCTGGATTCCCTCAGTTGTCAAGTTTAAAAAAATGTACAGGTGTGGTAGGTTTCCACAGGCACCAGCTGTGCTAGATGCCAAAATCCACAGCTAGGCATACTGCAAAAAAATAGTTCTGTTTTCTTTGGGAAAATGTGATGTGTCCATGTTGTGTTTTAGGGCATTTCATGTCGCGGGCCCTAGGCCAGCCCAAACGTGAGGTACCTGTTTTATCGGGAGACTTGGGGGAATGCTGGGTGGAAGGAAAGTTGTGGCTCCTTTTAGATTCCAGAACTTTCTGTCACCGAAATGTGAAGAAAATGTGTTTTTTCGCCAAATTTTGTGGTTTGCCTAGTATTGTGGCTTACAGAACCTGGAGAGAGCCCCTCACGTCACCCCATGTTGGATTCCCCAAGGTGTCTAGTTTTATGAAATGCATAGGTTTGGTTGGTTTCCTAGGTGCCGGCTGAGCTAGATCTAAAATCGACAGCTAGGCACAGTGCAAAAAACAACTCTGTTTTGTTTGGGAAAATGTGATGTGTCCACGTTGTGATTTGGGGCATTTCCTGTCGTGAGAACTTGGTCTACCCACAAAAGTGACTTACCATTTTTATCGGGAGACTTGGAGGAACGCTGGGTGGAAGGAAAGTTGTGGCTCCTCTCAGATTCCAGAAGTTTCTGTCACCGAAATGTGAGGAAAAAGTATTTATTGGCCAAATTTGAGGTTTGCAAAGGATTCAGGGTATCAGAACCTGTTAGAACCCCACAAGTCACATCATCTTGAATTCCCTTGGGTGTCTAGTTTTACGAAATGCGCAGGTTTGGTAGATTTCCCTAGGTGCCGGCTGAGCAACAGGCCGAAATCCACAGCAAGGCACTTTGAAAAAAAAAACCCTGTTTTCTTTGGGAAAATGTGATGTGTCCACGTTGTTTTTGGAGGCATTTCCTGTTGCGGGCACTAGGCCTAACCACACAAGTGAGGTACCTGTTTTATTGGGAGACTTGGGGGGAATGCTGTGTGGAAGGAAAGTTGTGGCTCTTCTCAGATCCCAGAACATTTTGTCACCAAATGTGAATAAAACATATTTTTTTTGCCACATTTTGAAGTTTGCAAAGGATTCTGGGTAACAAAACCTGGTGAGAGCCCCACATGTGACCTCATCTATGATTTCCTTATGTGTCTAGTTTTAAAAAATGCACAGGTTTAGTAGGTTTTCTAGGTGCCAGCTGATCTAGAGGCCAAAATCCACAGCTAGGCACACTGCAAAAAACAGCTCTGTTTGCTTTGGGAAAATGTGATGTATCCATGTTGTGTTTTGGGGCATTTTCTGTCATGGGCACTAGGCCTACCCACATGTAAGGTACCTGTTTTATTGGGAGATTTGGGGGAATGCTGGGTGGAAGGAAAGTTGTTGCTCCTCTAAGATTCCAGAACTTTCTGTCACCTAAATGAGAGGAAAATGTGTTTTTGGGTCAAATTTTGATGTTTGGATAGGATTGTGGCTAACAGACCCTGGTGAGAGCCCCACAAGTCACCCCATCTTGGATTCCAATAGGTGTCGAGTTTTAAGAAATGCACAGGGTTGGTTGGTTTCTTAGGTGCCGGCTGAGCTAGATCTAAAATCGACAGCTAGGCACATTGCAAAAAACAGCTCTGTTTTCTTTGGGAAAATGTGATGTGTCCACATTGCGTTTTGGGGCATTTCCTGTTGCGGGTACTAGGCCTACCCACACACAAGGTAATATTTTTATTGAGAGACTTGGTGGAATGTTTGGTTGAAGAAAAGGTGTGGATTATATCAGCTTCCACAATTTTCTGTCACCAAAATGTGAGGAAAAGGTTTTTTGGGGCCAAATTTTGAGGTTTACAAAGGATTCTGGGTAACAGAACCTGGTGAGAGGCCCCACAAGTCACCCCAACCTGGATTCCCCTAGGTGTTGGGTTTTTAAAAATGCACAGGTTTGGTAGCTTTCTCTAGGTGCCGGCTGAGCTAGAGACCAAAATCCACAGCTAGGTACTTGGCAAAAAACATCTCAGCTTTCTTTGGGAAAATGTGATGTGTCCACGTTGTGTTTTGAGGCATTTCCTGTCTTGGGCACTAGGCCTACCCACTCAAGTGAGGTACCATTTTTATCAAGAGACTTGGGGGAACGCTGGGTGGAAGTAAAGTTGTGGCTCCTCTCAGATTATAGAACTTTTTGTCACCAAATGTGAGTAAATCCTGTTTATTTTGCCACATTTCGAAGTTTGCATAGGATTCTGGGTAACAAAACCTGGTGAGAGCCCCACAAGTCACCCTATTTTGGATTCCCTTAGGTGTCTAGTTTAAAAAAATGCACAGGTTTGGTAGGTGTTCCTAGGTGCCGGCTGATCTAGAGGCCAAAATCCACAGCTAGGCACACTGCAAAAAACAGTTCTGTTTTCTTTGGGAAAATGTGATGTCTCCATGTTGTGTTTTAGGGCATTTCTTGTCGCCGGCACTAGGCCTACCGAAAGTTGATGTACCTGTTTTATCGGGAGACTTGGGGGAAATACTGTGGGGAAGGAAAGTTGTGGCTCATCTCAGATTCCAGAACTTTCTGTCACAGAAATGTGAAGAAAATATGTTTTTTTGCCAAATTTTGAGGTTTGCATAGGATTGCTGCTAACAGAACCTGGACAGATCCCCACAAGTCACCCCATCTTGGATTCCCTTAGGTGTCTAGTTTTATGAAATGCAGAGGTTTGGTTGGTTTCCTAGGTGCCGGCTGAGCTAGATCTAAAATCGACAGCTAGGCACATTGCAAAAAACAACTCGGTTTTCTTTGGGGAAATGTGATGTGTCCACGTTGTGTTTTGGGGCATTTCCTGTTGCAAGAACTTAGTCTGCCCACACAAGTGAGGTACCATTTTTGTCGGGAGACTTGGGGGAACGCTGGGTGGAAGGAAAGTTGTGGCTCCTCTCAGATTCCAGGACTTTCTGTCACCGAAATGTGAGGAAAAAATATTTCTTGGCCAAATTTGAGGTTTGCAAAGGATTCTGGGTATCAGAACCTGTTCAGCACCCCACAAGTCACATCATCTGGATTCCCTTGGGTGTCTCGTTTTAAGAAATGCGCAGGTTTGGTAGATTTTCCTAGGTGCCGGCTGAGCAAGAGGCCGAAATCCACAGCAAGGCACTTTGAAAAAAATAGCTCTGTATTCTTTGGGAAAATGTGATGTGTCCACGTTGTGTTTGTAGGCATTTCCTGTTGCGGGCACTAGGCCTAACCACACAAGTGAGTTACCTGTTTTATTGGGAGACTTGGGGGAACGCTGGGTGGAAAGAAAGTTGTGGCTCCTCTCAGATTCCAGAAATTTCTGTCACCAAATGTAAGTAAAACTTTTTTTTGGGTGCCAAATTTTGAAGTTTGCAAAGGATTCTGGGTAACAAAACCTGGTGAGAGCCCCACATGTTACCCTATCTATGATTCCCTTAGGTGTCTAGTTTTAAAAAAAGCACAGGTTTAGTAGGTTTTTCTAGGTGACAGCTGATCTAGAGGCCAAAATCCATAGCTAGGCACACTGCAAAAAACAGCTCTGTTTGCTTAGGGAAAATGTGATGTATCCATGTTGTGTTTTGGGGCATTTCCTGTCATGGGCACTAGGCCTACCCACACGTAAGGTACCTGTTTTATTGGGAGACTTGGGGGAACGCTGGGTGGAAGGAAAGTTGTAGCTCCTCTCAGATTCCAGAACTTTCTGTCACCGAAATGTGAGCAAAATGTGTTTTTTTGACACATTTTGAAGTTTGCATAGTATTGTGGCTAACAGAACCTGGAGAGAGCCCAACAAGTCACCCCATCATGGATTCCCCTAGGTGTCTAGTTTTAAGAAATGCACAGGTTTGGTTGGTTTCCTAGGTGCCGGCTGAGCTAGATCTAAAATCGACAGGTAGGCACATTGCAAAAAACAGCTCTGTTTTCTTTGGGAAAATGTGATGTGTGCATGTTATGTGTTGGGGTATTTCCTGTCGCGAGAACTTGGTCTATCCACACAAGTGTGGTACAATTTTTATCGGGAGACTTGGGGAAACAGGGGGTGGAAGGAAAGTTGTGGCTCCTCTCAGATTCCAGAACTTTCTGTCACCGAAATGTGAGGAAAAAGTATTTATGTCCAATTTTGAGGTTTGTAAAGGATTCTAGGTATCAGAACCTGGTAAGAACCCCACAAGTCACCCCATCTTGGATTCCCTTAGGTGTCTAGTTTTAAAAAATGCACAGGTTTGGTAGGTTTTCCTAGGTGCCAGCTGATCTAGAGGCCAAAATCCACAGCTAGGCACACTGAAAAAACATCTCTGTTTCCTTTGAGAAAATGTGATGTGTCCACGTTGTGTTTTGGGGCATTTCCTGTGGCTGGCACTAGGCCTTCCCACATGTGAGGTACCTGTTTTATCGGGAGTCTTTGGGGAATGCTGAGTGGAAGGAAAGTTGTGGCTCCTCTCAGATTCCAGAACTTTCTGTCACCAAAATGTGAGGAAAAAGTATTTATGTGCAATTTTGAGGTTTGCGAAGAATTCTGGGTAACAGAACCTAGTGAGAGCTCTACAAGTCACTCCATCCTGGGTTCCTTTAGGTGTCTAGTTTTAAGAAATGCACAGGTTTGGTATGTTTCCCTAGGTTCCAGGTGAGCGAGATGCCAAAATCCACAGCTAGGCACTTTGCAAAAAACATCTCTGCTTTCTTTGGGAAAATGTAATGTGTCAACATTGTGTTTTGAGGCATTTCCTGTGGCGGGCACTAGGCCTACCCACACAAGTGAGAACTGGGGAAACACTGGGTGGAAGGAAAGTTGCCCCATATTGGATTCCCCTAGGGGACTAGTTTTAAGAAATGCACAGGTTTGGTATGTTTTCCTTTGTGCCGACTGAGCTAAAGGCCAAAATCCACAGCTAGGTACTTTCCAAAAAACAGCTCTGTCTTCTTTTGCAAAATGTGATGTGTCTACCTTGTGTTTTGGAGTCTTTCCTATTGCGGGCACTAGGCCTAGCCACACGTGAGGTACCTGTTTTTTCAGGAGACTTGGGGGAATGCTGGGTGGAAGGAAAGTTGTGGCTCCTCTCAGATTCCAGAACTTTCTGTTTCCAAAATGTGAGGAAAAAGTGTTTTTGGGCCAAATTTTGAGGTTTGCAAAGGGTTCTGGGTATCAGACCCTGGTAAGAGCCCCACAAGTCACCCCATCTGGATTCCCTTGGTTGTTTAGTTTTAAGAAATGTACAGCTTTGGTGGGTTTCCCTAGGTGCCGGCTGAGCTAGAGGCCAAAATCCACAGCAAGGCACTTTGGAAAAAACAGCTCTGTTTTCTTAGGGAAAATGTGATGGGTCCACGTTGTGTTTTGGGGCATTTCCTGTTGCGGGCACTAGGCCTACCCACATGAGAGGTACTGTTTTGTTGGGAGACTTGGGGGAACGCTGGGTGGAAGGAAAGTTGTGGCTCCTCTCAGATTTCAGAACATTCTGTTTCCAAAATGTGAGGATAAAATGTTTTTGGGCCACATTTTGAAGTTTGCAAATAATTCTGGGTATCAGATCCTGGTGAGAGCCCACAATTCACCCCATCTTAGATTCCCCTCGGTGTCTAGTTTTAAGAAATGCACAGGTTTGGTACGATTCCCTTGGTGCTGGCTGAGCTAGATGCCAAAATCCAGAGCTAGGCACTTTGCGAAAAAGAGCTCTGCTTTCTTTGGGAAAATGCGATGTGTCCACAGTGTGTTTTGGAGCATTTCCTTTTGTAGGAACTAGGTCTACCCACACAAGTGAGGCACCTTTTTATCGAGAGACTTGGGGGAGCACTGGGTGGAAATAAAGTTGTGGGTCCTCTCAGATTCCAGAACTTTCTGTCACCAAATGTGAGTAAATCTTGTTTTTTTGCCACATTTTGAGGTTTGCAAAAGATTCTGGGTAACAAAACCTTTTGAGAGTCCCACATTCACCCCATCTTGGATTCCCTTAAGGGTCTAGTTTAAAAAAATGCACAGGTTTGGTAGGTATTCCTAGGTGCCGGCTGATCTAGAGGCCAAAATCCACAGCAAGGCACTTTGCAAAAAACAGCTCTATTTTCTTTTGGGGAATGTGATGTGTCCATGTTGTGTTTTGGGGAATTTCCTGTAAAGGGAACTAAGTCTACCCGCATGTGAGGAACCTGTTTTATTGGGAGACTTGGGGGAACGCTGGGTGGAAGGAAAGTTGTGGCTCCTCTCAGATTCCAGAACTTTCTGTCACCGAAATGTGAGGAAAATGTGTTTTTTCAACAAAATTTGAGGTTTGCATAGGATTGTGGATAACAGAACCTGGTGAGAGCCCCACAATACACCCCATCTTGGATTCCCCTAGGTGCATAGATTTAAGAAATGCACAGTTTTGGTAGGTTTCCTAGGTGCCAGCTGAGCTAGATCTAAAATTGACAGCTAGGCACATTGCAAAAAACAGCTCTGCTTTCTTTGGGAAAATGTGATGTGTCCACAATGTGTTTTGGGGCATTTCCTGTGGTGGGCACGAGGCCTTCCCACACAAGTGACGTACCTGTTTTATCGGGAGACTTGGGGGAATGCTGGGTGGAAGGAGAGTTGTGGCTCCTCTCAGATTCCAGAACTTTCTGTCACCGAAATGCGAGGAAAGAGTGTTTTTTTGCCACTTTTTGAGGTTTGAAAAGGATTCCGGGGGAACAGAACCTGGTGAGAGCCCCACAAGTCACCCCATCCTGAGTTCCCTTAGGTGTCTAGTTTTAAGAAATGCACAGGTTTGGTAGGTTTCCCCAGGTGCCAGCTGAGCTAGATGCCATAATCCACAGCTAGGTACTTTGCAAAAAACAGCTCTGCTTTCTTTGGGAAAATGTGATGTGTCCACATTGTGTTTTGGGGCATTTCCTGTGGTGGGCACTAGGCCTTCCCACACAAGTGAGCAACCTGTTTTATCAGGAGACTTGGGGGAATGCTGGGTGGAAGGAAAGTTGTGGCTCCTTTTAGATTCCAGAACTTTCTGTCACAGAAATGTGAAGAAAATATGTATTTTTGCCAAATATAGAGGTTTGCATAGGATTGCGGCTAACAGAACCTGGACAGATCCCCACAAGTCACCCCATCTTGGATTCCCTTAGGTGTCTAGTTTTATGAAATGCAGAGGTTTGGTTGGTTTCCTAGGTGCCGGCTGAGCTAGATCTAAAATCGACAGCTAGGCACATTGCAAAAAACAACTTGGTTTTCTTTGGGGAAATGTGATGTGTCCACATTGTGTTTTGGGGCATTTCCTGTGGTGGGCACTAGGCCTTCCCACACAAGTGAGAAACCTGTTTCATCAGGAGACTTGGGGGAATGCTGGGTGGAAGGAAAGTCGGGGCTCCTCTCAGATTCCAGAACTTTCGGTTACCGAAATGCGAGGAAAGAGTGTTTTTTTGTCACATTTTGAGGTTTGCAAAGGATTCTGGGGAACAGAACCTGGTGAGAGCCCACAATTCACCCCATCTTGGATTCTCCTCGGTGTCTAGTTTTAAGAACTACACAGGTTTGGTAGGTTTACCTAGGTGCTGGCTGAGTTGGATGAAAAAATCCAGAGTTAGGCACTTTGCAAAAAACAGTTCTGCTTTCTTTGGGAAAACGTGATGTGTACATGTTGTGTTTTGGGTAATTTCCTGTTGTGGGAGCTAGGCCTACCCACACAAGTGATGTACGTTTTTGATCAGGAGACTCGGAGGAACGCTGTATGGAATGAAAGTTGTGGCTCCTCTCAGATTCTAGAACTTTCTGTCACCAAAATGTGAGGAAAAAGTGTTTTTTTTTACCGAAGATTGAGGTTTGCGAAGGATTCTGGGCAGCAGAACCTAGTGAGAGCCCCACAAGTCACCCCAGCCTGGATTCCCTCAGTTGTCTAGTTTTAAAAATTTTACAAGTGTGGTAGGTTTCCACAGGCACCAGCTGTGCTAGATGCCAAAATCCACAGCTAGGCACACTGCAAACAAAAGTTCTGTTTTCTTTGGGAAAATGTGATGTGTCCATGTTGTGTTTTAGGGCATTTCATGTCGCAGGCACTAGGCCAGCCCAAACGTGAGGTACCTGTTTTATCGGGAGACTTGGGGGAATGCTGGGTGGAAGGAAAGTTGTGGCTCTTTTTAGATTCCAGAACTTTCTGTCACAGAAATGTGAAGAAAATGTGTTTTTTTGCCAAATTTAGAGGTTTGCATAGGATTGCGGCTAACAGAACCTGGACAGATCCCCACAAGTCACCCCATCTTGGATTCCCTTAGGTGTCTAGTTTTATGAAATGCAGAGGTTTGGTTGGTTTCCTAGGTGCCGGCTGAGCTAGATCTAAAATCGACAGCTAGGCACATTGCAAAAAACAACTTGGTTTTCTTGGGGAAATGTGATGTGTCCACGTTGTGTTTTGGGGCATTTCCTGTCGCAAGAACTTGGTCTGCCCACACAAGTGAGGTACCATTTTTGTCGGGAGACTTGGGGGAACGCTGGGTGGAAGGAAAGTTGTGGCTCCTCTCAGATTCCAGGACTTTCTGTCACCAAAATGAGAGGAAAAAGTATTTCTTCACTAGATTTGAGGTTTGCAAAGGATTCTGGGTATCAGAACCTGTTTAGCACCCCACAAGTCACATCATCTGGATTCCCTTGGGTGTCTCATTTTAAGAAATGCGCAGGTTTGGTAGATTTCCCTAGGTGCCGGCTGAGCAAGAGGCCGAAATCGACAGCAAGGCACTTTGAAAAAAAAAGTTCTGTATTCTTTGGGAAAATGTGATGTGTCCACGTTGTGTTTGTAGGCATTTCCTGGTGCGGCCACTAGGCCTAACCACACAAGTGAGTTACCTGTTTTATTGGGAGACTTGGGGGAACGCTGGGTGGAAAGAAAGTTGTGGCTCCTCTCAGATTCCAGAACTTTCTGTCACCAAATGTAAGTAAAACTTTTTTTTGTGCCAAATTTTGAAGTTTGCAAAGGATTCTGGGTAACAAAACCTGGTGAGAGCCCCACATGTTACCCTATCCATGATTTCCTTAGGTGTCCAGTTTTAAAAAATGCACAGGTTTAGTAGGTTTTTCTAGGTGACGGCTGATCTAGAGGCCTAAATCCATAGCTAGGCACACTGCAAAAAACAGCTCTGTTTGATTTGGGAAAATGTGATGTATCCATGTTGTATTATGGGGCATTTCCTGTCATGGGCACTAGGCCTACCCACACGTAAGGTACCTGTTTTATCGGGAGACTTGGGGGAACGCTGGGTGGAAGGAACATTGTAGCTCCTCTCAGATTCCAGAACTTTCTGTCACCGAAATGTGAGTAAAATGTGTTTGTTTGACACATTTTGAAGTTTGCATAGTATTGTGGCTAACAGAACCTGGAGAGAGCCCAACAAGTCACCCCATCATGGATTCCTCTAGGTGTCTAGTTTTAAGAAATGCACAGGTTTGGTTGGTTTCCTAGGTGCCGGCTGAGCTAGATCTAAAATCGACAGGTAGGCACATTGTAAAAAACAGCTCTTTTTTCTTTGGGAAAATGTGATGTGTGCACGTTATGTGTTGGGGTATTTCCTGTATCAAGAACTTGGTCTATCCACACAAGTGAGGTACAATTTTTATCGGGAGACTTGGGGAAACAGTGGGTGGAAGGAAAGTTGTGGCTCCTCTCAGATTCCAGAACTTTCTGTCACCGAAATGTGAGGAAAAAGTGTTTTTTGTCCAATTTTGAGGTTTGTAAAGGATTCTAGGTATCAGAACCTGGTAAGAACCCCACAAGTCACCCCATCTTGGATTCCCTTAGGTGTCTAGTTTTATGAAATGCAGAGGTTTGGTAGGTTTTCCTAGGTGCCAGCTGATCTAGAGGCCAAAATCCACAGCTAGGCACACTGAAAAAACATGTCTGTTTCCTTTGTGAAAATGTGATGTGTCCACGTTGTGTTTTTGGGGCATTTCCTGTGGCTGGCACTAGGCCTTCCCACATGTGAGGTACCTGTTTTATCGGGAGTCTTTGGGGAATGCTGAGTGGAAGGAAAGTTGTGGCTCCTCTCAGATTCCAGAACTTTCTGTCACCAAAATGTGAGGAAAAAGTGCATTTTTGAGGTTTGCGTAGAATTCTGGGTAACAGAACCTAGTGAGAGCTCTACAAGTCACCCCATCCTGGGTTCCTTTAGGTGTCTAGTTTTAAGAAATGCACAGGTTTGGTATGTTTCCCTAGGTTCCAGGTGAGCGAGATGCCAAAATCCACTTTGCAAAAAACAGCTCTGCTTTCTTTGGGAAAATGTAATGTGTCAACATTGTGTTTTGAGGCATTTCCTGTGGCGGGCACTAGGCCTACCCACACAAGTGAGAACTGGGGAAACACTGGGTGGAAGGAAAGTTGTCCCATATTGGATTCCCCTAGGTGACTAGTTTTAAGAAATGCACAGGTTTGGTATGTTTTCCTTTGTGCCGACTGAGCTAAAGGCCAAAATCCACAGCTAGGTACTTTCCAAAAAACAGCTATGTCTTATTTGGCAAAATGTGATGTGTCTACCTTGTGTTTTGGGGTCTTTCCTATTGCGGGCACTAGGCCTACCCACACGTGAGGTACCTGTTTTTTTAGGAGACTTGGGGGAATGCTGGGTGGAAGGAAAGTTGTGGCTCCTCTCAGATTCCAGAAGTTCCAGTCACCGAAATGTGAGGAAAGAGTGTTTTTTGGCCACATTTTGAGGTTTGCAAAGGATTCTAGGTATCAGAACCTTGTAAGAGACCCACAAGTCACCCCATCTCGGATTCCCCTTGGTTTCTAGTTTAAAGAAATGCACAGGGTTGGTAGGATTCCCTAGGTGACAGCTGAGGTAGATGCCAAAATGCAAACCTAGGGACTTTGCAAAAAACAGCTCTGCTTTCTTTGGGAAAATATGATATGTCCACGTTGTGTTTTGGGGCATTTCCTGTCATGGGCACTAGGCCTTTACACACAAGTGAAGTACCATTTTTATCAAGAGACTTGGGGGAACGTTGGGTGGAAGGAACGTTGCTGCTCCTCTCAGATTCCAAAAGTTTCTGCCACCAAAATGGGAGGAAAAAGTGTTTTTTTTTAGCCACATTTTGAGGTTTATCAAAGGATTCTGGGTAACAGAACCTGGTGAGAGCCCCACAAGTCACCCCATTTTGGATTCCCCTAGGTGTCTAGTTTAAAAAAATGCACAGGTGTGGTAGGTTTCCCTCAGTGCCAGCTGAGCTAGAGACCAAAATCCACAGCAAGCTACTTTGCAATAAACACCTATGCTTTCTCTGGGCAAATGTGATGTGTCCACATTGTGTTTTGGGGCATTTCCTGTCACGGGCACTAGGCCTACCCACACAAGTGAGGTGCCTGCTTTACTGGGAGACTTGGGAAAACGCTGGGTGGAAGGGAAGTTGTGGCTCCTCTTAGATTCCTTTAGTTTCTGTCACCAAAATGTGATGAAAAAATGTTTTGTGACCAAAGTTTGAGGTTTGCGAAGGATTCTGGGTAAGAGAACCTAGCGAGAGCACCACAAGTCACCCCCTCCTGGGTTCTCTTAGGTGTCTAGTTTTAAGAAATGCACAGGTTTGGTCGGCTTCACCGGGTGCCAGCTCAGCTAGTAGCCAACATCCACAGCTTGGCACTTTGCGAAAAACAGCTCTGCTTTCTTCTGGAAAATGTGATAAGTCCACATTGGTTTTGGACCATTTCCTTTCGTGGGTACTAGGCCTACCCACACAAGTGAGGTACCTGTTTTATCGGGAGACTTGGGGGAATGCTGGGTGGAAGGAAAGTTGTGGCTCCTCTCAGATTCCAGAACTTTCTGTCACTGAAATGTGAGGAAAGAGTGTTTTGGGCCACATTTTGATGTTTGCAAAGGATTCTGGGGAATAGAAACTGGTGAGATCCCACAATTTACCCATCTTGGATTCAGCTCAGTGTCTAGTTTTAAGAAATTCACAGGTTTGCTAGGTTTCCCTAGGTGCTGGCTGAGCTAGATGTCAAAATTCAGAGATAGGCACTTTGCAAACACAGCTCTGCTTTGTTTGGGAAAATGTGATGTGTCCACATTGTGTTTTGGGGCATTTTCTGTTGTGAAAACTAGGCCTACCCACACAAGTGAGGTACCATTTTGATTAGGAGACTTGGATGAACGCTGGCTGGAATGAAAGTTGTGGTTCCTCTCAGATTCCAGATTTTTCTGACACCGAAATGTTAGGAAAATGTGTTTGTTCACCAAATTTTTAGGTTTGCATAGGATTGTGGCTAACAGAACCTGGTGAGAGCCCCACAAGTCATCCCATCTTGGTTTCTCCTAGGTGTCTAGTTTTAAGAATGCACAGGTTTGGTAGGTTTTCCTAGGTGCTGGCTGATCTAGAGGCCAAAATCCACAGCTAGGCACTTTGCAAAAAACAGCTCTGTTTTCTTTGGGAAAATGTGATGTGTCCATGTTGTGTTTTGGGGCATTTTCTGTTGTGAAAACTAGGCCTACCCACACAAGTGAGGTACCATTTTGATCAGGAGACTTGGAGAAACGCTGGGTGGAAGGAAAGTTGTGGCTCCTCTCAGATTCCAGAACTTTCTGTCACCGAAATGTGAGGAAAAAGTGTTTTTTGTCCAATTTTGAGGTTTGTAAAGGATGCTAGGTATCAGAACCTGGTAATAACCCCACAAGTCACCCCGTCTTGGATTCCCTTAGGTGTCTAGTTTAAAAAAATGCACAGGTTTGGTAGGTTTTCCTAGGTGCCAGCTGATCTAGAGGCCAAAATCCACAGCTAGGCACACTGAAAAAACGTCTCTGTTTCCTTTGGGAAAATGTGATGTGTCCACGTTATGTTTTGGGGCATTTCCTGTGGCTGGCACTAGACCTTCCCACATGGGAGGTACCTGTTTTATCGGGAGTCTTTGGGAATGCTGAGTGGAAGGAAAGTTGTGGCTCCTCTCAGATTCCAGAACTTTCTGTCACCAAAATGTGAGGAAAAAGTGCTTTTTTGAGGTTTGCGTAGAATTCTGGGTAACAGAACCTAGTGAGAGCTCTACAAGTCACCCCATCCTGGGTTCCTTTAGGTGTCTAGTTTTAAGAAATGCACAGGTTTGGTATGTTTCCCTAGGTTCCAGGTGAGCGAGATGCCAAAATCCACAGCTAGGCACTTTGCAAAAAACAGCTCTGCTTTCTTTGGGAAAATGTAATGTGTCAACATTGTGTTTTGAGGCATTTCCTGTGGCGGGCACTAGACCTACCCACACAAGTGAGAACTGGGGAAACACTGGGTGGAAGGAAAGTTGTCCCATATTGGATTCCCCTAGGTGACTAGTTTTAAGAAATGCACAGGTTTGGTATGTTTTCCTTTGTGCCGACTGAGCTAAAGGCCAAAATCCACAGCTAGGTACTTTCCAAAAAACAGCTCTGTCTTATTTGGCAAAATGTGATGTGTCTACCTTGTGTTTTGGGGTCTTTCCTATTGCGGGCACTAGGCCTACCCACACGTGAGGTACCTGTTTTTTTAGGAGACTTGGGGGAATGCTGGGTGGAAGGAAAGTTGTGGCCCCTCTCAGATTCCAGAAGTTCCAGT
This sequence comes from Pleurodeles waltl, assembly GCF_031143425.1. Taxonomy (NCBI): domain Eukaryota; kingdom Metazoa; phylum Chordata; class Amphibia; order Caudata; family Salamandridae; genus Pleurodeles; species Pleurodeles waltl. The sequence goes on along the minus strand of NW_027149842.1, from coordinate 635,419 downwards.
CACCGAAATGTGAGGAAAGAGTGTTTTTTTGCCACATTTTGAGGTTTGCAAAGGATTCTAGGTATCAGAACCTGGTAAGAGACCCACAAGTCACCCCATCTCGGATTCCCCTTGGTTTCTAGTTTGAAGAAATGCACAGGGTTGGTAGGATTCCCTAGGTGACAGCTGAGGTAGATGCCAAAATGCACACCTAGGGACTTTGCAAAAAACAGCTCTGCTTTCTTTGGGAAAATATGATATGTCCACGTTGTGTTTTGGGGCATTTCCTGTCATGGGCACTAGGCCTTCACACACAAGTGAAGTACCATTTTTATCAAGAGACTTGGGGGAACGTTGGGTGGAAGGAACGTTGCTGGTCCTCTCAGATTCCAAAAGTTTCTGCCACCAAAATGGGAGGAAAAAGTGTTTTTTTTTAGCCACATTTTGAGGTTTATCAAAGGATTCTGGGTAACAGAACCTGGTGAGAGCCCCACAAGTCACCCCATTTTGGATTCCCCTAGGTGTCTAGTTTAAAAAAATGCACAGGTGTGGTAGGTTTCCCTCAGTGCCAGCTGAGCTAGAGACCAAAATCCACAGCAAGCCACTTTGCAATAAACACCTATGCTTTCTCTGGGCAAATGTGATGTGTCCACGTTGTGTTTTGGGGCATTTCCTGTCACGGGCACTAGGCCTACCCACACAAGTGAGGTGCCTGCTTTACTGGGAGACTTGGGAAAACACTGGGTGGAAGGGAAGTTGTGGCTCCTCTTAGATTCCTTTACTTTCTGTCACCAAAATGTGATGAAAAAATGTTTTTTGACCAAAGTTTGAGGTTTGCGAAGGATTCTGGGTAAGAGAACCTAGCGAGAGCACCACAAGTCACCCCCTCCTGGGTTCTCTTAGGTGTCTAGTTTTAAGAAATGCACAGGTTTGGTCGGCTTCCCCGGGTGCCAGCTCAGCTAGTAGCCAACATCCACAGCTTGGCACTTTGCGAAAAACAGCTCTGCTTTCTTCGGGAAAATGTGATGAGTCCACATTGGTTTTGGGCCATTTCCTTTCATGGGTACTAGGCCTACCCACACAAGTGAGGTACCTGTTTTATCGGGAGACTTGGGGGAATGCTGGGTGGAAGGAAAGTTTGTGGCTCCTCTCAGATTCCAGAACTTTCTGTCACTGAAATGTGAGGAAAGAGTGTTTTTTGGCCACATTTTGATGTTTGCAAAGGATTCTGGGGAATAGAAACTGGTGAGAGCCCACAATTTACCCATCTTGGATTCAGCTCAGTGTCTAGTTTTAAGAAATTCACAGGTTTGGTAGGTTTCCCTAGGTGCTGGCTGAGCTAGATGTCAAAATGCAGAGATAGGTACTTTGCAAAAACAGCTCTGCTTTGTTTGGGAAAATGTGATGTGTCCACGTTGTGTTTTGGGGCATTTTCTGTTGTGAAAACTAGGCCTACCCACACAAGTGAGATACCATTTTGATCAGGAGACTTGGATGAACGCTGGCTGGAATGAAAGTTGTGGTTCCTCTCAGATTCCAGATTTTTCTGACACCGAAATGTTAGGAAAATGTGTTTGTTCACCAAATTTTTAGGTTTGCATAGGATTGTGGCTAACAGAACCTGGTGAGAGCCCCACAAGTCATCCCATCTTGGTTTCTCCTAGGTGTCTAGTTTTAAGAATGCACAGGTTTGGTAGGTTTTCCTAGGTGCTGGCTGATCTAGAGGCCAAAATCCACAGCTAGGCACTTTGCAAAAAACAGCTCTGTTTTCTTTGGGAAAATGTGATGTGTCCATGTTGTGTTTTGGGGCATTTTCTGTTGTGAAAACTAGGCCTACCCACACAAGTGAGGTACCATTTTGATCAGGAGACTTGGAGAAACGCTGGGTGGAAGGAAAGTTGTGGCTCCTCTCAGATTCCAGAACTTTCTGTCACCGAAATGTGAGGAAAAAGTGTTTTTTGTCCAATTTTGAGGTTTGTAAAGGATTCTAGGTATCAGAACCTGGTAAGAACCCCACAAGTCACCCCGTCTTGGATTCCCTTAGGTGTCTAGTTTTAAAAAAATGCACAGGTTTGGTAGGTTTTCTAGGTGCCAGCTGATCTAGAGGCCAAAATCCACAGCTAGGCACACTGAAAAAACGTCTCTGTTTCCTTTGGGAAAATGTGATGTGTCCACGTTGTGTTTTGGGGCATTTCCTGTGGCTGGCACTAGGCCTTCCCACATGGGAGGTACCTGTTTTATCGGGAGTCTTTGGGGAATGCTGAGTGGAAGGAAAGTTGTGGCGCCTCTCAGATTCCAGAACTTTCTGTCACCAAAATGTGAGGAAAAAGTGCTTTTTTGAGGTTTGCGAAGAATTCTGGGTAACAGAACCTAGTGAGAGCTCTACAAGTCACCCCCATCCTGGGTTCCTTTAGGTGTCTAGTTTTAAGAAATGCACAGGTTTGGTATGTTTCCCTAGGTTCCAGGTGAGCGAGATGCCAAAATCCACAGCTAGGCACTTTGCAAAAAACAGCTCTGCTTTCTTTGGGAAAATGTAATGTGTCAACATTGTGTTTTGGGGTCTTTCCTATTGCGGGCACTAGGCCTACCCACACGTGAGGTACCTGTTTTTTCAGGAGACTTGGGGTAATGCTGGGTGGAAGGAAAGTTGTGGCTCCTCTCAGATTACAGAACTTTCTGTTTCCAAAATGTGAGGAAAAAGTGTTTTTGGGCCAAATTTTGAGGTTTGCAAAGGGTTCTGGGTATCAGACCCTGGTATGAGCCCCACAAGTCACCCCATCTTGGATTCCCTTGGTTGTTTAGTTTTAAGAAATGTACATCTTTGGTGGGTTTCCCTAGGTGCCGGCTGAGCTAGAGGCCAAAATCCACAGGAAGGCACTTTGGAAAAAACAGCTCTGTTTTCTTTGGGAAAATGTGATGGGTCCACGTTGTGTTTTGGGGCATTTACTATTGCGGGCACTAGGCCTACCCACATGAGAGGTACTGTTTTGTTGGGAGACTTGGGGGAACACTGGGTGGAAGGAAAGTTGTGGCTCCTCTCAGATTCCAGAACATTCTGTTTCCAAAATGTGAGGGAAAAATGTTTTTGGGCCACATTTTCAGGTTTGCAAATAATTCTGGGTATCAGATCCTGGTAAGAGCCCACAATTCAACCCATCTTGGATTTCCCTCGGTGTCTAGTTTTAAGAAATGCACAGGTTTGGTACGATTCTCTTGGTGCTGGCTGAGCTAGATGCCAAAATCCAGAGCTAGGCACTTTGCGAAAAGGAGCTCTGCTTTCTTTGGGAAAATGCGATGTGTCCACAGTGTGTTTTGGAGCATTTCCTTTTGTAGGAACTAGGTCTACCCACACAAGTGAGGCACCTTTTTTAACAAGAGACTTGGGGAGCACTGGGTGGAAATAAAGTTGTGGGTCCTGTCAGATTCCAGAACTTTCTGTCAACAAATGTGAGTAAATCTTGTTTTTTTGCCACATTTTGAGGTTTGCAAAGAATTATGGGTAACAAAACCTGGTGAGAGTCCCACATTCACCCCATCGTGGATTCCCTTAAGGGTCTAGTTTTAAAAAATGCACAGGTTTGGTAGGTATTCCTAGGTGCCGGCTGATCTAGAGGCCAAAATCCACAGCAAAGCACTTTGCAAAAAACAGCTCTATTTTCTTTTGTGGAATGTGATGTGTCCATGTTGTGTTTTGGGGCATTTCCTGTAAAGGGAACTAGGTCTACCCGCACGTGAGGTACCTGTTTTATTGGGAGACTTGGGGGAACGCTGGGTGGAAGGAAAGTTGTGGCTCCTCTCAGATTCCAGAACTTTCTGTCACCGAAATGTGAGGAAAATGTGTTTTTTCACCAAAATTTGAGGTTTGCATAGGATTGTGGATAACAGAACCTGGTGAGAACCCCACAAGACACCCCATCTTGGATTCCCCTAGGTGCCTAGATTTAAGAAATGCACAGTTTTGGTAGGTTTCCTAGGTGCCAGCTGAGCTAGATCTAAAATCGACAGCTAGGCACATTGCAGAAAACAGCTCTTTTTTCTTTGGGAAAATGTGATGTGTCCACGTTGTGTTTTTGAGCATTTTGTGTCACGACAACTTAGTCTACCCACACAAGTGAGGTACCTGTTTTATCAGGAGACTTGGGGGACTGCTGGGTGGAAGGAAAGTTGTGGCTCCTCTCAGATTCCAGATGTTCCAGTCACCGAAATGTGAGGAAAGAGTGTTTTTTGGCCACATTTTGAGGTTTGCAATGGATTCTAGGTATCAGAACCTGGTAAGAGACCCACAAGTCACCCCATCTCGGATTCCCCTTGGTTTCTAGTTTGAAGAAATGCACAGGGTTGGTAGGATTCCCTAGGTGCCAGCTGAGCTAGATGCCAAAATGCACACCTAGGGACTTTGCAAAAAACAGCTCTGCTTTCTTTGGGAAAATATTATATGTCCACGTTGTGTTTTGGGGCATTTCCTGTCATGGGCACTAGGCCTTCACACACAAGTGAAGTTCCATTTTTATCAAGAGACTTGGGGGAACGCTTGGTGGAAGGAAAGTTGTGGCTCCTCTCAGATTCCAGAAGTTTCTGCCACCAAAATGGGAGGAAAAAGTGTTTTTTTTAGCCAAATTTTGAGTTTATCAAAGGATTCTGGGTAACAGACCCTGGTGAGAGCCCCACAAGTCACCCCATTTTGGATTCCCCTAGGTGTCTAGTTTAAAAAAAATGCACAGGTGTGGTAGGTTTCCCTCAGTGCCAGCTGAGCTAGAGACCAAAATCCACAGCAAGGCACTTTGCAATAAACACCTATGCTTTCTTTGGGCAAATGTGATGTGTCCACGTTGTGTTTTGGGGCATTTCCTGTCACGGGCACTAGGCCTACCCACACAAGTGAGGTGCCTGCTTTACTGGGAGACTTGGGAAATCGCTGGGTGGAAGGGAAGTTGTGGCTCCTCTTAGATTCCTGAACTTTCTGTCACCAAAATGTGATGAAAAAATGTTTTTTTGACCAAAGTTTGAGGTTTGCGAAGGATTCTGGGTAAGAGAACCTAGCGAGAGCACCACAAGTCACCCCCTCCTGGGTTCTCTTAGGTGTCTAGTTTTAAGAAAGGCACAGGTTTGGTCGGTTTCCCCAGGTGCCAGCTCAGCTAGTGGCCAACATCCACAGCTTGGCACTTTGCGAAAAACTGCTCTGCTTTCTTTGGGAAAATGTGATGAGTCCACATTGGGTTTTGGGCCATTTCCTTTCGTGTTTACTAGGCCTACCCACACAAGTGAGGTACCTGTTTTATCGGGAGACTTGGGGGAATGCTGGGTGGAAGGAAAGTTGTGGCTCCTCTCAGATTCCAGAACTTTCTGTCACTGAAATGTGTGGAAAGAGTGTTTTTTGGCCACATTTTGATATTTGCAAAGGATTCTGGGGAATAGAAACTGGTGAGAGCCCACAATTTACCCATCTTGGATTCAGCTCAGTGTCTAGTTTTAAGAAATTCACAGGTTTGGTAGGTTTCCCTAGGTGCTGGCTGAGCTAGATGCCAAAATGCAGAGCTAGGCACTTTGCAAAAACAGCTCTGCTTTGTTTGGGAAAATGTGATGTGTCCACGTTGTGTTTTGGGGCATTTTCTGTTGTGAAAACTAGGCCTACCCACAGAAGTGAGGTACCATTTTGATCAGGAGACTTGGATGAACGCTGGCTGGAATGAAAGTTGTGGTTCCTCTCAGATTCCAGATTTTTCTGACACCAAAATGTTAGGAAAATGTGTTTGTTCACCATTTTTTTTAGGTTTGTATAGGATTGTGGCTAACAGAACCTGGTAAGAGCCCCACAAGTCATCCCATCTTGGTTTCTCCTAGGTGTCTAGTTTAAAAAATGCACAGGTTTGGTAGGTTTTTTCTAGGTGCTGGCTGATCTAGAGGCCAAAATCCACTGCTAGGCACTTTGCAAAAAACAGCTCTGTTTTCTTTGGGAAAATGTGATGTGTCCATGTTGTGTTTTGGGGCATTTTCTGTTGTGAAAACTAGGCCTACCCACACAAGTGAGGTACCATTTTGATCAGGAGACGTGAAGAAACGCTGGGTGGAAGGAAAGTTGTGGCTCCTCTCAGATTCCAGATCTTTCTGTCACCGAAATGTGAGGAAAAAGTGTTTTTTGTCCAATTTTGAGGTTTGTAAAGGATTCTAGGTATCAGAACCTGGTAAGAACCCCACAAGTCACCCCATCTTGGATTCCCTTAGGTGTCTAGTTTTAAAAAATGCACAGGTTTGGTAGGTTTTCCTAGGTGCCAGCTGATCTAGAGACCAAAATCCACAGCTAGGCACACTGAAAAAAAAGTCTCTGTTTCCTTTGGGAAAATGTGATGTGTCCACGTTGTGTTTTGGGGCATTTTCTGTGGGTGGCACTAGGCCTTCCCACATGTGAGGTACCTGTTTTATCGGGAGTCTTTGGGGAATGCTGAGTGGAAGGAAAGTTGTGGCTCCTCTCAGATTCCAGAACTTTGTCACCAAAATGTGAGGAAAAAGTGCTTTTTTGAGGTTTGCGAAGAATTCTGGGTAACAGAACCTAGTGAGAGCTCTACAAGTCACCCCATCCTGGGTTCCTTTAGGTGTCTAGTTTTAAGAAATGCACAGGTTTGGTATGTTTCCCTAGGTTCCAGGTGAGCGAGATGCCAAAATCCACAGCTAGGCACTTTGCAAAAAACAGCTCTGCTTTCTTTGGGAAAATGTAATGTGTCAACATTGTGTTTTGAGGCATTTCCTGTGGCGGGCACTAGGTCTACCCACACAAGTGAGAACTGGGGAAACACTGGGTGGAAGGAAAGTTGCCCCATATTGGATTCCCTTAGGTGACTAGTTTTAAGAAATGCACAGGTTTGGTATGTTTTCCTTTGTGCTGACTGAGCTAAAGGCCAAAATCCACAGCTAGGTACTTTCCAAAAAACAGCTCTGTCTTCTTTGGCAAAATGTGATGTGCCTACCTTGTGTTTTGGGGTCTTTCCTACTGCGGGCACTAGGCCTACCCACACGTGAGGTACCTGTTTTTTCAGGAGACTTGGGGGAATGCTGGGTGGAAGGAAAGTTGTGGCTCCTCTCAGATTCCAGAACTTTCTGTTTCCAAAATGTGAGGAAAAAGTGTTTTTGGGCCAAATTTTGAGGTTTGCATAGGGTTCTGGGTATCAGACCCTGGTAAGAGCCCCACAAGTCACCCCATCTTGGATTCCCTTTGTTGTTTAGTTTTAAGAAATGTACAGCTTTGGTGGGTTTCCCTAGGTGCCGGCTGAGCTAGAGGCCAAAATCCACAGCAAGGCACTTTGGAAAAAACAGCTCTGTTTTCTTTGGGAAAATGTGATGGGTCCACGTTGTGTTTTGGTGCATTTCCTGTTGCGGGCACTAGGCCTACCCACATGAGAGGTACTGTTTTGTTGGCAGACTTGGGGGAACACTGGGCGGAAGGAAAGTTGTGGCTCCTCTCAGATTCCAGAACATTCTGTTTCCAAAATGTGAGGGAAAAATGTTTTTGGGCCACATTTTGAGGTTTGCAAATAATTCTGGGTATCAGATCCTGGTAAGAGCCCACAATTCACCCCATCTTGGATTTTCCTCGGTGTCTAGTTTTAAGAAATGCACAGGTTTGGTATGATTCCCTTGGTGCTGGCTGAGCTAGATGCCAAATTCAAGAGCTAGGCACTTTGCAAAAAGGAGCTCTGCTTTCTTTGGGAAAATGCGATGTGTCCACAGTGTGTTTTGGAGCATTTCCTTTTGTAGGAACGAGGTCTACCCACACAAGTGAGGCACCTTTTTTATCAAGAGACTTGGGGGAGCACTGGGTGGAAATAAAGTTGTGGGTCCTCTCAGATTCCAGAACTTTCTGTCACCAAATGTGAGTAAATCTTGTTTTTTTGCCACATTTTGAGGTTTGCAAAGGATTATGGGTAACAAAACCTGGTGAGAGTCCCACATTCACCCCATCTTGGATTCCCTTAAGGGTCTAGTTTTAAAAAATGCACAGGTTTGGTAGGTATTCCTAGGTGCCGGCTGATCTAGAGGCCTAAATCCACAGCAAGGCACTTTGCAAAAAACAGCTCTATTTTCTTTTGTGGAATGTGATGTGTCCATGTTGTGTTTTGGGGCATTTCCTGTAAAGGGAACTAGGTCTACCCGCACGTGAGGTACTTGTTTTATTGGGAGACTTGGGGGAACGCTGGGTGGAAGGAAAGTTGTGGCTCCTCTCAGATTCCAGAACTTTCTGTCACCGAAATGTGAGGAAAATGTGTTTTTTCACCAAAATTTGAGTTTTGCATAGGATTGTGGATAACAGAACCTGGTGAGAGCCCCACACGTCACCCCATTTTGGATTCCCCTAGGTGTCTAGTTTTAAAAAATGCACAGGTGTGGTAGGTTTCCCTCAGTGCCAGTGGAGCTAGAGACCAAAATCCACAGCAAGGCACTTTGCAATAAACACCTATGCTTTCTTTGGGCAAATGTGATGTGTCCACGTTGTGTTTTGGGGCATTTCCTGTCACGGGCACTAGGCCTACCCACACAAGTGAGGTGCCTGCTTTACTGGGAGACTTGGCAAAACGCTGGGTGGAAGGGAAGTTGTGGCTCCTCTTAGATTCCTGAACTTTCTGTCACCAAAATGTGATGAAAAAATGTTTTTTTGAAAAGTTTGAGGTTTGCGAAGGATTCTGGGTAAGAGAACCTAGCGAGAGCACCACAAGTCACCCCCTCCTGGGTTCTCTTAGGTGTCTAGTTTTAAGAAATGCAGAGGTTTGGTCGGTTTCCCCGGGTGCCAGCTCAGCTAGTAGCCAACATCCACAGCTTGGCACTTTGCGAAAAACAGCTCTGCTTTCTTTGGTAAAATGTGATGAGTTCACATTGGGTTTTGGGCCATTTCCTTTCGTGGGTACTAGGCCTACCCACACAAGTGAGGTACCTGTTTTATCGGGAGACTTGGGGGAATGCTGGGTGGAAGGAAAGTTGTGGCTCCTCTCAGATTCCAGAACTTTCTGTCACTGAAATGTGAGGAAAGAGTGTTTTTTAGCCACATTTTGATGTTTGCAAAGGATTCTGGGGAATAGAAACTGGTGAGAGCCCACAATTTACCCATCTTGGATTCAGCTCAGTGTCTAGTTTTAAGAAATTCCCACAGGTTTGGTAGGTTTCCTAGGTGCTGGCTTAGCTAGATGCCAAAATCCACAGCTAGGCACTTTGCAAAAACAGCTCTGCTTTGTTTGGGAAAATGTGATGTGTCCACGTTGTGTTTTGGGGCATTTTCTGTTGTGAAAACTAGGCCTACCCACACAAGTGAGGTACCATTTTGATCAGGAGACTTGGATGAACTCTGGCTGGAATGAAAGTTGTGGTTCCTCTGAGATTCCAGATTTTTCTGTCAACGAAATGTTAGGAAAATGTGTTTGTTCACCAAATTTTTAGGTTTGCATAGGATTGTGGCTAACAGAACCTGGTGAGAGCCCCACAAGTCATCCCATCTTGGTTTCTCCTAGGTGTCTAGTTTTAAAAATGCACAGGTTTGGTAGGTTTTCCTAGGTGCTGGCTGATCTAGAGGCCAAAATCCACAGCTAGGCACTTTGCAAAAAACAGCTCTGTTTTCTTTGGAAAATGTGATGTGTCCACGTTGTGTTTTGGGGCATTTTCTGTTGTGAAAACTAGGCCTACCCACACAAGTGAGGTACCATTTTGATCAGGAGACTTGGAGGAACGCTGGGTGGAATGAAAGTTGTGGCCCCTCTCAGATTCCATATTTTTCTGTCACCAAAATGTTAGGAAAATGTGTTTGTTCGCCACATTTTTAGGTTTGTATAGGATTGTGGCTAACAGAACCTGGTGAGAGCCCCACAAGTCACCCCATCTTGGTTTCTCCAAGGTGTCTAGTATTAAAAATGCACAGGATTGGTAGGTTTTCCTAGGTGCTGGCTGATCTAGAGGCCAAAATCCACAGCTAGACACACTGCAAAAAACAGATCTGTTCACTTTGGGAAAATGTGATGTCTCCATGTTGTGTTTTAGGGCATTTCTTGTCGCCGGCACTAGGCCTACCGAAAGTTGATGTACCTGTTTTATCGGGAGACTTGGGGGGAATGCTGTAGGGAAGGAAAGTTGTGGCTCATCTCAGATTCCAGAACTTTCTGTCACAGAAATGTGAAGAAAATATGTTTTTTCGCCAAATTTTGAGGTTTGCATAGGATTGCGGCTAACAGAACCTGTACAGTTCCCCACAAGTCACCCCATCTTGGATTCCCTTAGGTGTCTAGTTTTATAAAATGCAGATGTTTGGTTGGTTTCCTAGGTGCCGGCTGAGCTAGATCTAAAATTGACAGCTAGGCACATTGCAAAAAGCAACTCGGTTTTCTTTGGGGAAATGTGATGTGTCCACGTTGTGTTTTGGGGCATTTCCTGTCGCAAGAACTTGGTCTGCCCACACAAGTGAGGTACCATTTTTGTCGGGAGACTTAGGGGAACGCTGGGTGGAAGGAAAGTTGTGGCTCCTCTCAGATTCCAGGACTTTCTGTCACCGAAATATGAGGAAAAAAGTATTTCTTCGCCAAATTTGAGGTTTGCAAAGGATTCTGGGTATCAGAACCTGTTCAGCACCCCACAAGTCACATCATCTGGATTCCCTTGGGTGTCTCATTTTAAGAAATGCGCAGGTTTGGTAGCTTTCCCTAGGTGCTGGCTGAGCAAGAGGCCGAAATCCACAGCAAGGCACTTTGAAAAAAACAGCTCTGTATTCTTTGGGAAAATGTGATGTGTCCACGTTGTGTTTGTAGACATTTCCTGTTGCGGGCACTAGGCCTAACCACACAAGTGAGTTACCTGTTTTATTGGGAGACTTGGGGGAATGCTGGGTGGAAAGAAAGTTGTGGCTCCTCTCAGATTCCAGAACTTTCTGTCACCAAATGTAAGTAAAACTTTTTTTTTGTGCCAAAATTTGAAGTTTGCAGAGGATTCTGGGTAACAAAACCTGGAGAGAGCCCCACATGTTACCCTATCTATGATTCCCTTAGGTGTTTAGTTTAAAAAAATGCACAGGTTTAGTAGGTTTTTCTAGGTGACGGCTGATCTAGAGGCCAAAATCCATAGCTAGGCACCCTGCAAAAAACAGCTCTTTTTGGTTTGGGAAAATGTGATGTATCCATGTTGTGTTTTGGGGCATTTCCTGTCATGGGCACTAGGCCTACCCACACGTAAGGTACCTGTTTTATCGGGAGACTTGGGGGAACGCTGGGTGGAAGGAACGTTGTAGCTCCTCCCAGATTCCAGAACTTTCTGTCACCGAAATGTGAGCAAAATGTGTTTTTTTGGCACATTTCGAAGTTTGCATAGTATTGTGGCTAACAGAACCTGGAGAGATCCCCACACGTCACCCCATCTTGGGTACCCTTAGGTGTCTAGGTTTATGAAATGCAGAGGTTTGGTTGGTTCCCTAGGTGCCGGCTGAGCTAGATCTAAAATCGACAGCTAGGCACATTGCAAAAAACAACTCGGTTTTCTTTGGGAAATGTGATGTGTCCACGTTGTGTTTTGGGGCATTTCCTGTCGCAAGAACTTGGTCTGCCCACACAAGTGAGGTACCATTTTTGTCGGGAGACTTAGGGGAACGCTGGGTGGAAGGAAAGTTGTGGCTCCTCTCAGATTCCAGGACTTTCTGTCACCGAAATGTGAGGAAAAAGTATTTCTTCGCCAAATTTGAGGTTTGCAAAGGATTCTGTGTATCAGAACCTGTTCAGCACCCCACAAGTCACATCATCTGGATTCCCTTGGGTGTCTCATTTTAAGAAATGCACAGGTTTGGTAGATTTCCCTAGGTGCCGTCTGAGCAAGAGGCCGAAATCCACAGCAAGGCACTTTGAAAAAAACAGCTCTGTATTCTTTGGGAAAATGTGATGTGTCCACGTTGTGTTTGTAGGCATTTCCTGTTGCGGGCACTAGGCCTAACCACACAAGTGAGTTACCTGTTTTATTGGGAGACTTGGGGGAATGCTGGATGGAAAGAAAGTTGTGGCGCCTCTCAGATTCCAGAACTTTCTGTCACCAACTGTAAGTAAAACTTTTTTTTTTGTGCCAAATTTTGAAGTTTGCAAAGGATTCTGGGTAACAAAACCTGGAGAGAGCCCCACATGTTACCCTATCTATGATTCCCTTAGGTGTTTAGTTTAAAAAAATGCACAGGTTTAGTAGGTTTTTCTAGGTGACGGCTGATCTAGAGGCCAAAATCCATAGCTAGGCACCCTGCAAAAAACAGCTCTTTTTGGTTTGGGAAAATGTGATGTATCCATGTTGTGTTTTGGGGCATTTCCTGTCATGGGCACTAGGCCTACCCACACGTAAGGTACCTGTTTTATCGGGAGACTTGAGGGAACGCTGGGTGGAAGGAACGTTGTAGCTCCTCCCAGATTCCAGAACTTTCTGTCACCGAAATGTGAGTAAAATGTGTTTTTTTGGCACATTTCGAAGTTTGCATAGTGTTGTGGCTAACAGGACCTGGAGAGATCCCCACACGTCACCCCATCTTGGGTACCCTTAGGTGTCTAGGTTTATGAAATGCAGAGGTTTGGTTGGTTCCCTAGGTGCCGGCTGAGCTAGATCTAAAATCGACAGCTAGGCACATTGCAAACAACAACTCGGTTTTCTTTGGGGAAATGTGATGTGTCCACGTTGTGTTTTGGGGCATTTCCTGTCGCAAGAACTTGGTCTGCCCACACAAGTGAGGTACCATTTTTGTCGGGAGACTTAGGGGAACGCTGGGTGGAAGGAAAGTTGTGGCTCCTCTCAGATTCCAGGACTTTCTGTCACCGAAATGTGAGGAAAAAGTATTTCTTCGCCAAATTTGAGGTTTGCAAAGGATTCTGGGTATCAGAACCTGTTCAACACCCCACAAGTCACATCATCTGGATTCCCTTGGGTGTCTCATTTAAGAAATGCGCAGGTTTGGTAGCTTTCCCTAGGTGCTGGCTGAGCAAGAGGCCGAAATCCACAGCAAGGCACTTTGAAAAAAACAGCTCTGTATTCTTTGGGAAAATGTGATGTGTCCACGTTGTGTTTGTAGACATTTCCTGTTGCGGGCACTAGGCCTAACCACACAAGTGAGTTACCTGTTTTATTGGGAGACTTGGGGGAATGCTGGGTGGAAAGAAAGTTGTGGCTCCTCTCAGATTCCAGAACTTTCTGTCACCAAATGTAAGTAAAACTTTTTTTTTTGTGCCAAATTTTGAAGTTTGCAAAGGATTCTGGGTAAAAAAACCTGGAGAGAGCCCCACATGTTACCCTATCTATGATTCCCTTAGGTGTTTAGTTTAAAAAAATGCACAGGTTTAGTAGGTTTTTCTAGGTGACGGCTGATCTAGAGGCCAAAATCCATAGCTAGGCACCCTGCAAAAAACAGCTCTTTTTGGTTTGGGAAAATGTGATGTATCCATGTTGTGTTTTGGGGCATTTCCTGTCATGGGCACTAGGCCTACCCACACGTAAGGTACCTGTTTTATCGGGAGACTTGGGGGAACGCTGGGTGGAAGGAACGTTGTAGCTCCTCCCAGACCCAGATTCCAGAACTTTCTGTCACCGAAATGTGAGCAAAATGTGTTTTTTTGGCACATTTCGAAGTTTGCATAGTATTGTGGCTAACAGAACCTGAGAGATCCCCACACGTCACCCCATCTTGGGTACCCTTAGGTGTCTAGGTTTATGAAATGCAGAGGTTTGGTTGGTTCCCTAGGTGCCGGCTGAGCTAGATCTAAAATCGACAGCTAGGCACATTGCAAAAAACAACTCGGTTTTCTTTGGGGAAATGTGATGTGTCCACGTTGTGTTTTGGGGCATTTCCTGTCGCAAGAACTTGGTCTGCCCACACAAGTGAGGTACCATTTTTGTCGGGAGACTTAGGGGAACGCTGGGTGGAAGGAAAGTTGTGGCTCCTCTCAGATTCCAGGACTTTCTGTCACCGAAATGTGAGGAAAAAGTATTTCTTCGCCAAATTTGAGGTTTGCAAAGGATTCTGTGTATCAGAACCTGTTCAGCACCCCACAAGTCACATCATCTGGATTCCCTTGGGTGTCTCATTTTAAGAAATGCACAGGTTTGGTAGATTTCCCTAGGTGCCGTCTGAGCAAGAGGCCGAAATCCACAGCAAGGCACTTTGAAAAAAACAGCTCTGTATTCTTTGGGAAAATGTGATGTGTCCACGTTGTGTTTGTAGGCATTTCCTGTTGCGGGCACTAGGCCTAACCACACAAGTGAGTTACCTGTTTTATTGGGAGACTTGGGGGAATGCTGGATGGAAAGAAAGTTGTGGCGCCTCTCAGATTCCAGAACTTTCTGTCACGAACTGTAAGTAAAACTTTTTTTTTTGTGCCAAATTTTGAAGTTTGCAAAGGATTCTGGGTAACAAAACCTGGAGAGAGCCCCACATGTTACCCTATCTATGATTCCCTTAGGTGTTTAGTTTAAAAAAATGCACAGGTTTAGTAGGTTTTTCTAGGTGACGGCTGATCTAGAGGCCAAATCCATAGCTAGGCACCCTGCAAAAAACAGCTCTTTTTGGTTTGGGAAAATGTGATGTATCCATGTTGTGTTTTGGGGCATTTCCTGTCATGGGCACTAGGCCTACCCACACGTAAGGTACCTGTTTTATCGGGAGACTTGAGGGAACGCTGGGTGGAAGGAACGTTGTAGCTCCTCCAGATTCCAGAACTTTCTGTCACCGAAATGTGAGTAAAATGTGTTTTTTTGGCACATTTCGAAGTTTGCATAGTGTTGTGGCTACAGGACCTGGAGAGATCCCCACACGTCACCCCATCTTGGGTACCCTTAGGTGTCTAGGTTTATGAAATGCAGAGGTTTGGTTGGTTCCCTAGGTGCCGGCTGAGCTAGATCTAAAATCGACAGCTAGGCACATTGCAAAAAACAACTCGGTTTTCTTTGGGGAAATGTGATGTGTCCACGTTGTGTTTTGGGGCATTTCCTGTCGCAAGAACTTGGTCTGCCCACACAAGTGAGGTACCAGTTTTGTCGGGAGACTTAGGGGAACGCTGGGTGGAAGGAAAGTTGTGGCTCCTCTCAGATTCCAGGACTTTCTGTCACCGAAATGTGAGGAAAAAGTATTTCTTCGCCAAATTTGAGGTTTGCAAAGGATTCTGTGTATCAGAACCTGTTCAGCACCCCACAAGTCACATCATCTGGATTCCCTTGGGTGTCTCATTTTAAGAAATGCACAGGTCTGGTAGATTTCCCTAGGTGCCGTCTGAGCAAGAGGCCGAAATCCACAGCAAGGCACTTTGAAAAAAACAGCTCTGTATTCTTTGGGAAAATGTGATGTGTCCACGTTGTGTTTGTAGGCATTTCCTGTTGCGGGCACTAGGCCTAACCACACAAGTGAGTTACCTGTTTTATTGGGAGACTTGGGGGAATGCTGGATGGAAAGAAAGTTGTGGCGCCTCTCAGATTCCAGAACTTTCTGTCACCAAATGTAAGTAAAACTTTTTTTTTTGTGCCAAATTTTGAAGTTTGCAAAGGATTCTGGTAACAAAACCTGGAGAGAGCCCCACATGTTACCCTATCTATGATTCCCTTAGGTGTTTAGTTCAAAAAAATGCACAGGTTTAGTGGGTTTTTCTAGGTGACGGCTGATCTAGAGACCAAAATCCATAGCTAGGCACCCTGCAAAAAACAGCTCTTTTTGGTTTGGGAAAATGTGATGTATCCATGTTGTGTTTTGGGGCATTTCCTGTCATGGGCACTAGGCCTACCCACACGTAAGGTACCTGTTTTATCGGGAGACTTGGGGGAACGCTGGGTGGAAGGAACGCTGTAGCTCCTCCCAGATTTCAGAACTTTCTGTCACCGAAATGTGAGTAAATTTGTTTTTTTGACACATTTTGAAGTTTGCATAGTATTGTGGCTAACAGAACCTGGAGAGAGCCCAACAAGTCACCCCATCATGGATTCCCCTAGGTGTCTAGTTTTAAGAAATGCACAGGTTTGGTTGGTTTCCTAGGTGCCGGCTGAGCTAGATCTAAAATCGACAGGTAGGCACATTGCAAAAAACAGCTCTATTTTCTTTGGGAAAATGTGATGTGTACACGTTATGTGTTGGGGTATTTTCTGTCGCGAGAACTTGGTCTATCCACACAAGTGAGGTACAATTTTTATCGGGAGACTTGGGTAAACAATGGGTGGAAGGAAAGTTGTGGCTCCTCTCAGATTCCAGAACTTTCTGTCACCGAAATGTGAGCAAAAAGTGTTTTTTGTCCAATTTTGAGGTTTGTAAAGGATTCTAGGTATCAGAACCTGGTAAGAGCCCCACAAGTCACCCCATCTTGGATTCCCTTAGGTGTCTAGTTTAATAAATGCACAGGTTTGGTAGGTTTCGCTATATGCCGGCTGAGCTAGAGGCCAAAATCCACAATTAGGCATACTGCCCAAAACAGCTCTGTTTTCTTTGGGAAAATGTGATGTGTCCACATTGTGTTTTGGGGCATTTCCTTTCGCTGGCACCAGGCCTTCCCACACGTGAGGTACCTGTTTTATCGGGAGACTTGGGGGAACGCTGGGTAGAAGGAAAGTTGTGGCTCCTCTCAGATTCCAGAACTTTCTGTCATCAAAATGTGAGGAAAAAGTGTTTATTTTACTAAAGTTTCAGGTTTGCAAAGCATTCTGGGTAACAGAACCTAGTGAGAGCTCCACAAGTCACCCTATCCTGGGTTCCTTTAGGTGTTTTGTTTTAAGAAATGCATAGGTTTGGTATGTTTCCTGTTAGAAATGGGGTCTTTGGTTGACAGTCAGGTTACCCCCTGTTCAAGCATGGACCCTCACTCTAGTCAGGGTAAAAGTGGATCACCCTCAGCTAACCCCTGCTGACCCCCTTGGTAGTTTGGCAGAGCAGTAGGCTTAACTTCAGAGTGCTAGGTGTAAAATATTTGTTCCCACACACACAGTAACTTAATTAAAACACTACAAAATTACACAACACCAGTTTAGAAAAATATGAAATATTTATCTAAACAAAACGACGAAAATGACAAAAATCTGGCATTCACAAGTCAAGTTATGAATTTTTTAAGATTAAACTAAAAAATAGTGCTTAAAAACACAAAATGCTTTGATGCGGTGTTAACACGGCATTGTGATGGAGTCGTTCACAACAAGCTGACACCAGCGGCGCTGGATACAGAGTCGCGTAGACCCCCCAAGTACAGTACCTTTGGTGAAGAGTGAAAACAAGTCGATGCGCAAAGTCGGGGATCGCGGCGTCTGTGCAAAACACTGAATCCGCGCACTTCGAGCTGCGTCGGTCACGACGTGGTGCGGTGACTTCCACGGAGTCACGTACTTCAGCGGGGCTGCAGCGGCATCGGGCCTGCGAAGGTCATCGCATTCCAGCAAAGATCACAGATTCAGTTACAGGCGACGTCACCGGATTCAGCAGCGGCGTCGGTCCGAAGTCGATTTCCTTGGATTTCCACCAGCTTTCCTTTAAGGGGCCCAGGGACTGGATTGGACACCACTTGTCAGAGCAGGAGTCTCTCCAGAGACTCCAGGTGCTGGCAGAAAGAAGTCTTTGCTGTCCCTGAGACTTCAAACAACAGGAGGCAAGCTCTAAATCAAGCCCTTGGAGATTTCTTCACAAGATGGAAGGCACCAAAGTCCAGTCTTTGCCCTGTTACTCTGGCAGAATCAGCAACTGCAGTATAGCTCCACAAAGCACAGTCACAGGCAGGACAGTACTTCTGCTCAGCTCTTCAGCTCTTCTCCAGGCAGAGGATACTCTTGATGTCCAGAAGTGATCTAAAGTCTGTGGTTTTGGCTGCCCTTCTTATACCCAATTTCTCCTTTGAAGTAGGCCTACTTCAAAGTAAAGTCTCTTTTGAATGTGAAATCCTACCTTGCCCAGGCCAGGCCCAGACACTCATGAAGGGGTCGGAGACAGCATTGTGTGAGGACAGGCACAGCCCTTTCAGGTGTGAGTGACCACTCCTCCACTCCCTCCTAGCACAAATGGCTCATCAGGAAATGCAGACTACACCCCAGCTCCCTTTGTATCACTGTCTAGTGTGAGGTGCAACCAGCCCAACTGTCAAACTGACCAAGACAGGAATTCACAAACAGGCAGAGTCACAGAAATGGTATAAGCAAGAAAATGATCACTTTCTAAAAGTGGCATTTTCAAACACACAATCTTAAAATCAACTTTACTAAAAGATGTATTTTTAAATTGTGAGCTCAGAGACCCCAAACTCCACATGTCCATCCTCTCCCAAAGGGAATCTACACTTTAATCAGATTTAAAGGTAGCCCTCATGTTAACCTATGTGAGGGACAGGCCTTGCAACAGTGAAAAACAAATTTAGCAATATTTCACTGTCAGGACATATAGAACACATTACTATATGTCCCATCTTAACCATACACTGCACCCTGCTCTTGGGGCTACCTAGGGCCTACTTTAGGGGTGCCTTACATGTAAGAAAATGGAAGGTTTAGGCCTGGAAAGTGGGTACACTTGCCAAGTTGAATTTACATTTACAAATGCACACACAGACACTGCAATGGCAGGTCTGAGACATGATTACAGAGCTACTTCTGTGGGTGGCACAACCAGTGCTGCAGGCCCACTAGTAGCATTTGATTTACAGGCCCTGGCACCTCTAGTGCACTTTACTAGGGACTTACTAGTAAATCAAATTTGCCAATCATGGATAAGCCAATTACATATAAGTTTACACAGCGAGCATATGCACTTTAGCACTGGTTAGCAGTGGTAAGGTGCTCAGAGTTCAAAAGTCAACAGCACAGGTCAGAAACAATAGGAGGCAGGAGGCAAAAAGATTGGGGAAGACCCTGCATAAGCAAAACAGTCAAACATGGCTCCTCTCAGATTCCAGAACTTTCTGTCACTGGAGTGTGAGGAAAAAGTGTTTTTACCAGTTTGAGGTTTGCGTAGGATTCTGGGTAAAAGATCCTGATGAGAGCCCCACAAGTCACCCCATCTTGGATTGCATTATGTGTCTAGTTTTCATAAATGCACAGGTTTGGTAGGTTTTACTATATGCCATCTGAGCTAGAGGCCAAATTCCACAGCTAGGCACTTTGCAAAAAACAGGTCTGCTTTTTTGGGAAAATGTGATGTGTCCACGTTGTGTTTTGGGGCATTTCCTGTGGCTGGCACTAGGCCTAACCACAAAAGTGAAGTATCTGTTTTATCAGGAGACTTGGGGGAACACTGGGTGGAAGGAAAGTTGTGGCTCCTCTCAGATTCCAGAACTTTCTGTCACCGAAATGTGAGGAATAATTGTTCTTTGGCCACATTTTAAAGTTTGGAAAGGGTTCAGGGTAACAGAACCTGGTGACAGCCCCACAATGCACCCCATCTTGGATTCCCCTCGGTGTCTAGTTTTAGGAAATGCACAGGTTTGGTAGGTTTCCCTGGGTGCCAGCTGATCTAGATGCCAAAATCCACAGCCAGGCACTTTGCAAACAACAGCTCTGCTTTCTTTGGGAAAATGTGATGTGTCCACATTGTGTTTTTGAGCATTTCCTGTAGTGGTCACTAGGCCTACCCACACAAGTGAAGTTCCATTTTCATAGGGAGACTTAGGGCAATGCTGGGTGGAAGGAAGTTTATGACTCCTTTCAGATTCCTGAACTTTCTGTCACCGAAATGAGAGGAAAAAGTGTTTTTTTTTGGCTAAATTTTGAGATTTGCAAAGAATTCTGGGAAACAGAACTTGGTGAGAGCCCCACAAGTCACCCCATCTCGGATTCCCACAGGTGTCTAGTTTTAAAAAATGCACAGGTTTGGTTGGCTTCCCTAGGTTCAGGCTGAGCTAGAGGCCAAAATCCACAGCAAGGCACTTTGCAAAAAACAGCACTGTTCTCTTTGATAAAATGTGATGTGTCCACGTTGTGTTTTGGGGCATTTCCTGTTGCGGTCACTGAGCCTACCGACAAAAGTGAGGTACCATTTGTATCGGGAGACATGGGGAAGCGGTGGTTGAAAGGAAATTTGTGGCTCCCCTCAGATTCTAGACCTTTCTGTCACCGAAATGTGGGAAAAAAATGTTCTTGCTAAATATTGCGGTTTGCAAAGATTACTTTGTAACAGAACCTGGTGACAGCCCACAAGTCACCCCCTCCTGGGTTCTCTTAGGTGTCTAGTTTTAAGAAATGCACAGGTTTGGTCGGTTTCCCCGGGTGCCAGCTCAGCTAGTAGCCAACATCCACAGCTTGGCACTTTGCGAAAAACAGCTCTGCTTTCTTTGGTAAAATGTGATGAGTCCACATTGGGTTTTGGGCCATTTCCTTTCGTGGGTACTAGGCCTACCCACACAAGTGAGGTACCTGTTTTATCGGGAGACTTGGGGGAATGCTGGGTGGAAGGAAAGTTGTGGCTCCTCTCAGATTCCAGAACTTTCTGTCACTGAAATGTGAGGAAAGAGTGTTTTTTGGCCACATTTTGATGTTTGCAAAGGATTCTGGGGAATAGAAACTGATGAGAGCCCACAATTTACCCATCTTGGATTCAGCTCAGTGTCTAGTTTTAAGAAATTCACATGTTTGGTAGGTTTCCCTAGGTGCTGGCTTAGCTAGATGCCAAAATCCACAGCTAGGCACTTTGCAAAAACAGCTCTGTTTTCTTGGGGAAAATGTGATGTGTCCACGTTGTGTTTTGGGGCATTTTCTGTTGTGAAAACTAGGCCTACCCACACAAGTGAGGTACCATTTTGATCAGGAGACTTGGAGGAACGCTGGGTGGAATGAAAGTTGTGGCCCCTCTCAGATTCCATATTTTTCTGTCACCAAAATGTTAGGAAAATGTGTTTGTTCGCCACATTTTTAGGTTTGTATAGGATTGTGGCTAACAGAACCTGGAGAGAGCCCCACAAGTCACCCCATCTTGGTTTCTCCAAGGTGTCTAGTATTAAAAATGCACAGGTTTGGTAGGTTTTCCTAGGTGCTGGCTGATCTAGAGGCCAAAATCCACAGCTAGACACACTGCAAAAAACAGATCTGTTCTCTTTGGGAAAATGTGATGTCTCCATGTTGTGTTTTAGGGCATTTCTTGTCGCCGGCACTAGGCCTACCGAAAGTTGATGTACCTGTTTTATCGGGAGACTTGGGGGGAATGCTGTAGGAAGGAAAGTTGTGGCTCATCTCAGATTCCAGAACTTTCTGTCACAGAAATGTGAAGAAAATATGTTTTTTCGCCAAATTTTGAGGTTTGCATAGGATTGCGGCTAACAGAACCTGGACAGATCCCCACAAGTCACCCCATCTTGGATTCCCTTAGGTGTCTAGTTTTATAAAATGCAGAGTTTTGGTTGGTTTCCTAGGTGCCGGCTGAGCTAGATCTAAAATCGACAGCTAGGCACATTGCAAAAAGCAACTCGGTTTTCTTTGGGGAAATGTGATGTGTCCACGTTATGTTTTGGGGCATTTCCTGTCGCAAGAACTTGGTCTGCCCACACAAGTGAGGTACCATTTTTGTCGGGAGACTTAGGGGAACGCTGGGTGGAAGGAAAGTTGTGGCTCCTCTCAGATTCCAGGACTTTCTGTCACCGAAATGTGAGGAAAAAGTATTTCTTTGCCAAATTTGAGGTTTGCAAAGGATTCTGGGTATCAGAACCTGTTCAGCACCCCACAAGTCACATCATCTGGATTCCCTTGGGTGTCTCATTTTAAGAAATGCGCAGGTTTGGTAGCTTTCCCTAGGTGCTGGCTGAGCAAGAGGCCGAAATCCACAGCAAGGCACTTTGAAAAAAACAGCTCTGTATTCTTTGGGAAAATGTGATGTGTCCACGTTGTGTTTGTAGGCATTTCCTGTTGCGGGCACTAGGCCTAACCCAAGTGAGTTACCTGTTTTATTGGGAGACTTGGGGGAATGCTTGGATGGAAAGAAAGTTGTGGCTCCTCTCAGATTCCAGAACTTTCTGTCACCAAATGTAAGTAAAACTTTTTTTTTTGTGCCAAATTTTGAAGTTTGCAAAGGATTCTGGGTAACAAAACCTGGAGAGAGCCCCACATGTTACCCTATCTATGATTCCCTTAGGTGTTTAGTTTAAAAAAATGCACAGGTTTAGTAGGTTTTTCTAGGTGACGGCTGATCTAGAGGCCAAAATCCATAGCTAGGCACCCTGCAAAAAACAGCTCTTTTTGGTTTGGGAAAATGTGATGTATCCATGTTGTGTTTTGGGGCAATTTCCTGTCATGGGCACTAGGCCTACCCACACGTAAGGTACCTGTTTTATCGGGAGACTTGGGGGAACGCTGGGTGGAAGGAACGTTGTAGCTCCTCCCAGATTCCAGAACTTTCTGTCACCGAAATGTGAGTAAAATGTGTTTTTTTGGCACATTTCAAAGTTTGCATAGTATTGTGGCTAACAGAACCTGGAGAGATCCCCACACGTCACCCCATCTTGGGTACCCTTAGGTGTCTAGGTTTATGAAATGCAGAGGTTTGGTTGGTTTCCTAGGTGCCGGCTGAGCTAGATCTAAAATCGACAGCTAGGCACATTGCAAAAAACAACTCGGTTTTCTTTGGGGAAATGTGATGTGTCCAAGTTGTGTTTTGGGGCATTTCCTGTCGCAAGAACTTGGTCTGCCCACACAAGTGAGGTACCATTTTTGTCGGGAGACTTAGGGGAACGCTGGGTGGAAGGAAAGTTGTGGCTCCTCTCAGATTCCAGAACTTTCTGTCACCAAATGTAAGTAAACTTTTTTTTTTGTGCAAAATTTTGAAGTTTGCAAAGGATTCTGGGTAACAAAACCTGGTGAGAGCCCCACATGTTACCCTATCTATGATTCCCTTAGGTGTCTAGTTTTAAAAAATGCACAGGTTTAGTGGGTTTTTCTAGGTGACGGCTGATCTAGAGACCAAAATCCATAGCTAGGCACACTGCAAAAAACAGCTCTGTTTGCTTTGGGAAAATGTGATGTATCCATTTTCGCTGTAGCTCCTCCCAGATTCCAGAACTTTCTGTCACCGAAATGTGAGTAAAATTTGTTTTTTTGACACATTTTGTAGTTTGCATAGTATTGTGGCTAACAGAACCTGGAGAGAGCCCAACAAGTCACCCCATCATGGATTCTAGGTGTCTAGTTTTAAGAAATGCACAGGTTTGGTTGGTTTCCTAGGTGCCGGCTGAGCTAGATCTAAAATCGACAGGTAGGCACATTGCAAAAAACAGCTCTATTTTCTTTGGGAAAATGTGATGTGTACACGTTATGTGTTGGGGTATTTCCTGTCGCGAGAACTTGGTCTATCCACACAAGTGAGGTACAATTTTTATCGGGAGACTTGGGTAAACAATGGGTGGAAGGAAAGTTGTGGCTCCTCTCAGATTCCAGAACTTTCTGTCACCGAAATGTGAGCAAAAAGTGTTTTTTGTCCAATTTTGAGGTTTGTAAAGGATTCTAGGTATCAGAACCTGGTAAGAGCCCCACAAGTCACCCCATCTTGGATTCCCTTAGGTGTCCTAGTTTAATAAATGCACAGGTTTGGTAGGTTTCGCTATATGCCGGCTGAGCTAGAGGCCAAAATCCACAATTTGGCATACTGCCCAAAACAACTCTGTTTTCTTTGGGAAAATGTGATGTGTCCACATTGTGTTTTGGGGCATTTCCTTTCGCTGGCACCAGGCCTTCCCACACGTGAGGTACCTGTTTTATCGGGAGACTTGGGGGAACGCTGGGTAGAAGGAAAGTTGTGGCTCCTCTCAGATTCCAGAACTTTCTGTCATCAAAATGTGAGGAAAAAGTGTTTATTTTACTAAAGTTTCAGGTTTGCAAAGCATTCTGGGTAACAGAACCTAGTGAGAGCTCCACAAGTCACCCTATCCTGGGTTCCTTTAGGTGTTTTGTTTTAAGAAATGCATAGGTTTGGTATGTTTCCTGTTAGAAATGGGGTCTTTGGTTGACAGTCAGGTTACCCCCTGTTCAAGCAAGGACCCTCACTCTAGTCAGGGTAAAAGTGGATCACCCTCAGCTAACCCCTGCTTGCCCCCTTGGTAGTTTGGCAGAGCAGTAGGCTTAACTTCAGAGTGCTAGGTGTAAAATATTTGTTCCCACACACACAGTAACTTAATTAAAACACTACAAAATTACACAACACCAGTTTAGAAAAATATGAAATATTTATCTAAACAAAACGACGAAAATGACAAAAATCTGGCATTCACAAGTCAAGTTATGAATTTTTTAAGATTAAACTAAAAAATAGTGCTTAAAAACACAAAATGCTTTGATGCGGTGTTAACACGGCATTGTGATGGAGTCGTTCACAACAAGCTGACACCAGCGGCGCTGGATACAGAGTCGCGTAGACCCCCCAAGTACAGTACCTTTGGTGAAGAGTGAAAATAAGTCGATACGCAAAGTCGGGGATCGCGGCGTCTGTGCAAAACACTGAATCCGCGCACTTCGAGCGGCGTCGGTCACGACGTGGTGCGGTGACTTCCACGGAGTCACGTACTTCAGCGGGGCTGCAGCGGCATCGGGCCTGCGAAGGTCATCGCATTCCAGCAAAGATCACAGATTCAGTTACAGGCGACGTCACCGGATTCAGCAGCGGCGTCGGTCCGAAGTCGATTTCCTTGGATTTCCACCAGCTTTCCTTTAAGGGGCCCAGGACTGGATTGGACACCACTTGTCAGAGCAGGAGTCTCTCCAGAGACTCCAGGTGCTGGCAGAAAGAAGTCTTTGCTGTCCCTGAGACTTCAAACAACAGGAGGCAAGCTCTAAATCAAGCCCTTGGAGATTTCTTCACAAGATGGAAGGCACAAAGTCCAGTCTTTGCCCTGTTACTCTGGCAGAATCAGCAACTGCAGTATAGCTCCACAAAGCACAGTCACAGGCAGGACAGTACTTCTGCTCAGCTCTTCAGCTCTTCTCCAGGCAGAGGATACTCTTGATGTCCAGAAGTGATCTAAAGTCTGTAGTTTTGGGTGCCCTTCTTATACCCAATTTCTCCTTTGAAGTAGGCCTACTTCAAAGTAAAGTCTCTTTTGAATGTGAAATCCTACCTTGCCCAGGCCAGGCCCCAGACACTCATGAGGGGGTCGGAGACAGCATTGTGTGAGGACAGGCACAGCCCTTTCAGGTGTGAGTGACCACTCCTCCACTCCCTCCTAGCACAAATGGCTCATCAGGAAATGCAGACTACACCCCAGCTCCCTTTGTATCACTGTCTAGTGTGAGGTGCAACCAGCCCAACTGTCAAACTGACCAAGACAGGGAATTCACAAACAGGCAGAGTCACAGAAATGGTATAAGCAAGAAAATGATCACTTTCTAAAAGTGGCATTTTCAAACACACAATCTTAAAATCAACTTTACTAAAAGATGTATTTTTAAATTGTGAGCTCAGAGACCCCAAACTCCACATGTCCATCCTCTCCCAAAGGGAATCTACACTTTAATCAGATTTAAAGGTAGCCCTCATGTTAACCTATGTGAGGGACAGGCCTTGCAACAGTGAAAAACAAATTTAGCAATATTTCACTGTCAGGACATTTAAAACACATTACTATATGTCCCATCTTAACCATACACTGCACCCTGCTCTTGGGGCTACCTAGGGCCTACTTTAGGGGTGCCTTACATGTAAGAAAATGGAAGGTTTAGGCCTGGAAAGTGGGTACACTTGCCAAGTTGAATTTACATTTACAAATGCACACACAGACACTGCAATGGCAGGTCTGAGACATGATTACAGAGCTACTTCTGTGGGTGGCACAACCAGTGCTGCAGGCCCACTAGTAGCATTTGATTTACAGGCCCTGGCACCTCTAGTGCACTTTACTAGGGACTTACTAGTAAATCAAATTTGCCAATCATGGATAAACCAATTACATATAAGTTTACACAGCGAGCATATGCACTTTAGCACTGGTTATAGTGGTAAAGTGCTCAGAGTTCAAAAGTCAACAGCACAGGTCAGAAAAAATAGGAGGCAGGAGGCAAAAAGATTGGGGATGACCCTGCATAAGCAAAACAGTCAAACATGGCTCCTCTCAGATTCCAGAACTTTCTGTCACTGGAGTGTGAGGAAAAAGTGTTTTTTACCAGTTTGAGGTTTGCGTAGGATTCTGGGTAAAAGATCCTGATAGAGCCCCACAAGTCATCCCATCTTGGATTGCATTATGTGTCTAGTTTTCATAAATGTACAGGTTTGGTAGGTTTTACTATATGCCATCTGAGCTAGAGGCCAAATTCCACAGCTAGGCACTTTGCAAAAAACAGGTCTGCTTTTTTGGGAAAATGTGATGTGTCCACGTTGTGTTTTGGGGCATTTCCTGTGGCTGGCACTAGGCCTAACCACAAAAGTGAAGTATCTGTTTTATCAGGAGACTTGGGGGAACACTGGGTGGAAGGAAAGTTGTGGCTCCTCTCAGATTCCAGAACTTTCTGTCACCGAAATGTGAGGAATAATTGTTCTTTGGCCACATTTTAAAGTTTGGAAAGGGTTCAGGGTAACAGAACCTGGTGACAGCCCCACAATGCACCCCATCTTGGATTCCCCTCGGTGTCTAGTTTTAGGAAATGCACAGGTTTGGTAGGTTTCCCTGGGTGCCAGCTGATCTAGATGCCAAAATCCACAGCCAGGCACTTTGCAAACAACAGCTCTGCTTTCTTTGGGAAAATGTGATGTGTCCACATTGTGTTTTTGAGCATTTCCTGTAGTGGTCACTAGGCCTACCCACACAAGTGAAGTTCCATTTTCATAGGGAGACTTAGGGCAATGCTGGGTGGAAGGAAGTTTATGACTCCTTTCAGATTCCTGAACTTTCTGTCACCGAAATGAGAGGAAAAAGGGTTTTTTTTTGGCTAAATTTTGAGATTTGCAAAGAATTCTGGGAAACAGAACTTGGTGAGAGCCCCACAAGTCACCCCATCTCGGATTCCCACAGGTGTCCTAGTTTTAAAAAATGCACAGGTTTGGTTGGCTTCCCTAAGTTCCGGATGAGCTAGAGGCCAAAATCCACAGCTAGGCACTTTGCAAAAAACAGCTCTGTTTTCTTTAAGAAAATGTGATGTGTCCACGTTGTGTTTTGGGGAATATCCTGTTGCGGTCAGTAGGTCTACCGACAAAAGTGAGGTAACATTTTTATCAAGAGATGTTGGGGAATGCTGGGTGGAAGTAAATTTGTTGCTCCCCTCAGATTCTAGAATTTTCTGTCGCCGAAATGTGAGAAAAAACAAGAACCTGTTGAGAGACCACAAATCATACCATCTTGGATTCCTCTAGGTGCCTAGTTTTAAAAAAATGCACAGGTTTTGTAGGTTTCTATAGGTGCCCACTGAGCTAGAGACAAAAAAATCCACAGCTAGGCACTTTGCAAAAAACAGCTCTATTTTCTTTGGGAAAATGTGATGTGTCCATGTTGTGTTTTGGGGCATTTTCTGTTGCGGGCACTAAGCCTACCCACACAAGTGAGGTACCATTTTTATCTGGAGACTTGGGGGAACACTGGGTGGAAGGAAAGTTGTGGCTCCTTTCAGATTCCAGAACTTTCTGCCACCGAAATTTGAGGGAAAAGTGTTTTTTTGTCCAAATTTTGAGGTCTGCACGGGATTCTGGGTAACAGACCCTGGTGAGAGCCCCACAAGTAACCCCATCTTGGAATGACTTAGGTGTCTAGTTTTTACAAATGCACAGGTTTCGTAGGTTTCTGCATGTGCCAGCTTATTTAGATGCCAAAATCCACAGCTAGGCACTTTGCAATAAACAGCTCTGTTTCACCCCATCTTCAATTCCCCTTGTTGTCTAGTTTTAAGAAATACACAGGTTTGGTAGGATTACTAGGTACCTGCTGAGATAGATCCAAAAGCGACATTTAGTTACTTTGCAAAAAACAGCTCTGTGTTCTTTTGGAAAATGTGATATGACCACGCAGTGTTTTGGGGGATTTCCCGTCGCAGGAACTTGTCCACCCTATGCAAGAGAGGTACCATTTTTATCAGGAGACCTGGGGGAATGCTGGGTGGAAGGAAAGTTGTATCTCCTCTCAGATTCCAGAACTTTCTGTAACCAAAATGTAAGTAAAACATGTTTTTTTGCCATATTTTGAGGTTTGTAAAGGAATTTGGGTAACTGACTCTGGTGAGAGCCCCACAGGTCACCCCATCTTGGATTCCCATATGTGTCAAGATTTTAAAAATGTTCATGTTTGGTAGGTTTCCTGAGGTGCCGTCTGTTCTAGAGGCCAAAATCCACAGCTAGTCACTTTGCACAAAACAGCTCGGTTTTCTTTGGGAAAATGTGATGTGTCCACATTGTGTTTTGGGGCATTTCCTGTCATGGGCACTAGGCCTACCTACGCGTGAGGTACCTGTTTTATCTGGGGATTTGGGGAAATGCTGGGTGGAAGGAAAGTTGTGGGTCCTCTCGGATTCCTGAATTTTCTGTCACCGAAATGTAAGGAAAATGTGTTTTTGTCCAAATTTTAAGGTTTGCATAGGATTGTGGGTAACAGAACCTGGTGAGACCCCCACAAGTCACCCCATCTTGGATTCCCCTAGGTGTCTAGTTTTAGGAAATACACAGGTTTGGTAGGATTACTAGGTACCAGCTGAGATAGATCCAAAAGCGACATTTAGTTACTTTGCAAAAAACAGCTCTGTGTTCTTTTGGAAAATGTGATATGACCACGCTGTGTTTTGGGGGATTTCCTGTCACGGGAACTTGGCCTATCTACACAAGTGAGGTACTATTTTTATCAGGAGACTTGGGGGAACGCTGGGTGGAAGGAAAGTTGTGGCTCCTCTCAGATTCCAGAACTTTCTGTCACCAAAAGTAGAGTAAAGAGTGTTTTTTGGGCCAAATTTTGAGATTTGCAAAGGATTCTGGGTAACAGAACCTGGGGAGAGCCCAAGTCACTGCATCTTGGATTCCCCTATGTATCTGTTTTCAAAGATGCACAGGTTTGTCATGTTTAACTAGGCTCCGGCTAAGCTAAAGGCCAAAATCAACAGCTGGGCTCTTTGCAAAAAACGGAACCTGGTGAGAGCCCCACAATTCACCCCATCTTGGATTCCCCTTGTTGTCTAGTTTTAAGAAATGCACAGGTTTGGTGGGTTTCCATAGGTGCCAGCTGAGCTAGAGGCGAAAAAATCCACAGCTAGGCACTTTGCAAAAAACAGCTCTGTTTTCCTTGGGAAAATGTGACGTCTCCACATTGTGTTTTGGGGCATTTCCTGTTGCGGGCACTAGGCCTACCCACACAAGTGAGGTACCATTTTTACCAGGAGACTTGGGGGAAAACTCTG
Organism: Pleurodeles waltl; assembly: GCF_031143425.1. Taxonomy (NCBI): domain Eukaryota; kingdom Metazoa; phylum Chordata; class Amphibia; order Caudata; family Salamandridae; genus Pleurodeles; species Pleurodeles waltl. The sequence goes on along the minus strand of NW_027149842.1, from coordinate 606,175 downwards.
GTGGAAGGAAAGTTGTGGCTCATCTCAGATTCCAGAACTTTCTGTCAGCAAAATGTGAGGAAAAAGTGTCTTTTGTCCAATGTTTTAGATTTGCAAAGGATTCTGGATAACAGAACCTGGTGAGAACCCACAAGTCACCCCATCTTGGATTGCCTTAGGTGTCTAGTTTTTAAAAATGCACAGGTTTGGTAGGTTTCCGTAGGTGCCGGCTGAGCTAGAGGCCAAAATCCACAGCTAGGCACTTTGCAAAACACAGCTTTGTTCTCTTTGGGAGAATGTGATGTGTTCACGTTGTGTTTTGGAGCAATTCCTGTGGCGGGCACTAGGGCTACCCCCACAAGTGAGGTACCTGTTTTATTGGGAGACTTGGGGGATCACTGGGTGGAAGGAAAGTTGTATCTCCTCTCAGATTCCAGAACTTTCTGTCACCAAAATGTGAGTAAAATGTTTTTTTTTGCCATATTCTGAGGTTTGCAAAGGAATTTGGGTTACAGACTCTGGTGAGAGCCCCACAAGTCACCCCATCTTGTATTCCACACATATATCTGGTTTTAAAAAATGCTCATGTTTGGTAGGTTTCTTGAGGTGCCGGGTGATCTAGAGGCCAAAATCCACAGCTAGGCACTTTGCAAAAAACAGCTCTGTTTTCCTTGGGAAAATGTGACGTCTCCACATTGTGTTTTGGGGCATTTCCTGTTGCGGGCACTAGGCCTACCCACACAAGTGAGGTACCATTTTTACCAGGAGACTTGGGGGAAAACTCTGGTGGAAGGAAAGTTGTGGCTCATCTCAGATTCCAGAACTTTCTGTCAGCAAAATGTGAGGAAAAAGTGTTTTTTGTCCAATGTTTTAGATTTGCAAAGGATTCTGGATAACAGAACCTGGTGAGAACCCACAAGTCACCCCATCTTGGATTGCCTTAGGTGTCTAGTTTTTAAAAATGCACAGGTTTGGTAGGTTTCCGTAGGTGCCGGCTGAGCTAGAGGCCAAAATCCACAGCTAGGCACTTTGCAAAACACAGCTTTGTTCTCTTTGGGAGAATGTGATGTGTTCACGTTGTGTTTTGGGGCAATTCCTGTGGCGGGCACTAGGGCTACCCCCACAAGTGAGGTACCTGTTTTATTGGGAGACTTGGGGGATCACTGGGTGGAAGGAAAGTTGTATCTCCTCTCAGATTCCAGAACTTTCTGTCACCAAAATGTGAGTAAAATTTTTTTTTTTGCCATATTCTGAGGTTTGCAAAGGAATTTGGGTTACAGACTCTGGTGAGAGCCCCACAAGTCACCCCATCTTGTATTCCACACATATATCTGGTTTTAAAAAATGCTCATGTTTGGTAGGTTTCTTGAGGTGCTGGGTGATCTAGAGGCCAAAATCCACAGCTAGGCACTTTGCACAAAACAGCTCAGTTTTCTATAGGAAAATATGATGTGTCCACGTTGTGTTTTGGGGCATTTCCTGTTGCGGGCACTAGGCCTACCCACACGTGAGGTACCTGTTTTATCAGGCGACTTAGGGGAATGCTGGGTGGAAGGAAAGTTGTGGGTCCTCTCAGATTCCTGAATGTTCTGTCACCGAAATGTGGGTAAAATGTGTTTTTGGCTACATTTTTAGGTTTGCATAGGATTGTGGGTAACAGAACCTGGTGAGAGCCCCACAAGTCACCCCATCTTGGATTCCCCTACGTGTCTACTTTTAGGAAATGCACAGTTTTGGTATGTTTAACTAGGTTCCGGATGAGCTAATGGCCAAAATCCACAGCTAGGCACTTTGCAAAAAACAGATCTGTTTTCTTTTGGGAAAATGTGATGTGTCCAAGTTGTTTTTTGGGGCATTTCCTGTTGTGGGAACTTGGCCTACCTACACAAGTGAGGTACCATTTTTATCAGGACACTTGGAGGACCGCTAGGTGGAAGGAAAGTTGTAGCTCCTCTCAGATTCCAGAACTTTCTGTCACCGAAAGTAGAGGAAAAAGTGTTTTTGTTTGCCAAATATAGAGATTTGCAAAGGATTCTGGGTAACAGAACCTGGTGAGAGCCCAAAACATCACAGCATCTTGGATTCCCTTAGGTCTCTAGTTTTCAAAAATGCACAGGTTTGGTAGGTTTCCCTAGGTGCCGGTAAGCTAGAGGCAAAAATCCACAGCTATGCACTTTGCAAAAACAGCTCTCTTTTCTTTAAGAAAATGTGATGTGTCTATGTTGTGTTTTGGGGAATTTCCTGTTGCAGTCAGTAGGCCTACCGACAAAGTTGAGGTAGCATTTTTATCGGGAGATATGGGGTATAGCTGGGTGGAAGGAAATTTGTGGCTCCCCTCAGATTCTAGAACTTTCTGTCTCCTAAATGTGAGAAAGAAGTGTTTTTGTGGCTAACATTTGAGGTTTGCAAATGATTCTGGGTAACGGAACCTGGTGAGAGCCCAGGTCACTGCATCTTGGATTCCCATAGGTGTCTAGCTTTCAAAGATATACAGGTTTCGTATGTTTCCCTAGGTTACAGCTGAGCTCGAGGCCAAAATCCACATCTAGGCACTTTGCAAAAAACAGCTCCATTATCTTTAAGAAAATGTGATGTGTCCAAGTTGTGTTTTGGGGCATTTCCTGTGGTGGTCACTAGGCCTACCAACAGAAGTGAGGTACCTGTTTTATCGGGAGACTTAGGGGAAAACCGGATAGAAGTTAAGTTATTGCTCCTCTCAGATTCCAAAACTTCCTGTCTCCAAGATGTGAGGAAAAAGTGTTTTTTGGCCTCATTTTGAGGTTTGCAAAGGATTCTGGGTAACAGAACCTGATGAGAGCCCCACAATTCAGCCCATCATGGATTCCCCTTGTTGTCTAGTTTTAAGAAATGCACAGGTTTGATAGGTTTCTCTAGGTTACAGCTGAGCTCGAGGCCAAAATCCACATCTAGGCACTTTGCAAAAAACAGCTCCATTATCTTTAAGAAAATGTGATGTGTCCATGTTGTGTTTTGGGGAATTTCCTGTTGCGCTCAGTAGGTCTACCGACAAAAGTGAGGTACCATTTTTATGAAGAGATGATGGGGAATGCTGGGTGGAAGGAAATGTGTGGCTCGCCTCAGATTCTAGAACTTTCTGTCACCGAAATGTGAGAAAAAAGTGTCTTTTTTTTGGCTAACTTTTGAGGTTTGCAGGGGACTCTGGGTAACAGAACCTGTCAGAGCCCACAAGTCACCCCATCTTGGATTCCCCTAGGTGCCTAGTTTTGAAGAAATGCACAAGTTTGGTAGGCTTCCCTAGGTGCCCGCTGAGCTAGAGGTGAAAAAATCCACAGCTAGGCACTTTGCAAAAAACTGCTCTGTTTTCTTTTTGGAAAATGTGATGTGTCCAGGTTGTGTTTTAGGGCATTTCCTGTTGTGGGAACTTGGCCTACCTATACAAGTGAGGTACCATTTTGATTGGGAGACTTGGGGGAACACTGGGTGGAAGGAAAGTTGTGGCTACTCTCAGATTCCAGAACTTTCTGTCACAGAAACTAGAGGAAAAAGTGTTTTTTTGGCCAAATGTTGAGATTTGCAAAGGATTCTGGGTAACAGAACCTGGTGAGAGCCCAAAAAGTCACTGCATCTTGGATTCCCTTAGGAGTCTAGTTTTAAAAAATGCACAGGTTTGGTAGGTTTCCCTTGGTGCCGCTGAGCTAGTGGCCAAAATCCACAGCTAGGCACTTTGCAAAAACAGCTCTGTTTTCTTTAAGAAAATGTGATGTGTCTATGTTGTGTTTTGGGGAATTTCCTGTTGCGGTCAGTAGGCCTATCGACAAAGGTGAGGTAGCATTTTTATCGGGAGACGTGGGATAGTGCTGGGTGGAAATACATTTGTGGCTCCCCTCTAATTCTAGAACTTTCTGTCTCCGAAATGTGAGAAAAAAGTTATTTTTTGGCTAAAATTTGAGGTTTACCAATGATTCTGGGTAACAGAACCTGGTGAGAGCCCAAACGTCAGCCCATCTTCGATTCCCCTACGTGCCTAGTTTATAAAAAATGCACAAGTTTGGTCGGTTTCACTAGCTGCCCGCTGAGCTAGAGGCAAAAAAATCCCCAGCTAGGCATTTTGCAAAAAAACAGCTCTGTTTTCTTGGGGAAAATGTAATGTGTCCACCTTGTGTTTTGGTGCATTTCCTACCGCGGGAACTTGGCCTACCTACACAAGTGAGGTACCATTTTTATCGGGAGACTTGGGGGATCGCTGGGTGAAAGGAAAGTTGTGGCTCCTCTCAGATTCCAGAACTTTCTGTCACTGAAAGTAGAGGAAAAAGTGTTTATTTGGCCACATTTTGAGATTTGCAGAGGAATCTGGGTAACAGAACCTGGTGAGAGCCCAAAAAGTCACTGCATCATAGATTCCCTTAGGAGTCTAGTTTTCAAGAATGCACAGGTTTAGTAGGTTTCCCTAGGTGCCGGTGACCTAGATGCAAAAATCCACAGCTAGGCACTTTGCAAAAACAGCTGTTTTCTTTAAGAAAATGTGATGTGTCTATGTTGTGTTTTGGGGAATTTCCTATTGCGGTCAGTAGGCCTTCCGACAAAGGTGAGGTAGCATTTTGATCTGGAGACTTGGGGTAATGCTGGGTGGAAGGAAATGTGTGGTTCCTCCTAGAATCTAGAACGTTCTGTCTCTGAAATGTGAGAAAAAGGTGTTTTTTTGGCTAAAATTTGAGGTTTGCAAATGATTCTGGGTAACAGAACCTGGTTAGAGACCAAACATCATCCCATCTTAGATTCCCCTAGGTGCCTAGTTTTAAAAAAATGCAAGGTTTGGTTGGTTTCCCTAGGTGCTCGCTGAGCTAGAGGCAAAATATCCACAGCTAGGCACTTTGCAAAAAACAGCTCTCTTTTCTTAGGGAAAATATAATGTGTCCACGTTGTGTTTTGGGGCATTTCCTACCTCGGGAACTTGGTCTACCTACACAAGTGAGGTACTATTTTATCTTGAGACTTGGGGCAACGCTGGGTGGAAGGAAAGTTGTGGCTCCTCTCAGAATCCAGAACTTTCTGTCACCAAAAGTAGAGTAAAAAGTGTTTTTTTGGCCAAATCTTGAGATTTGCAAAGGATTCTGGGTAACAGAACCTGGTGAGAGTCCAACAAGTCACGGCATCTTGGATTCCCCTACTTGTCTAGTTTTAAAAAATGCACAGGGTTGGTATGTTTCCCTGGGTTCTGGCTGAGCCTGAGGCCAAAATCCACAGCTAGGCACTTTTCAAAAATCAGCACTGTTTTTTATGTGAAAATGTGATGTGTCCACGTTGTGTTTTTGGACATTTCCTGTTGTGGGCACTAGGCCTACCTATAAAACTGAGATACCATATTTATCTGGAGACTTGGGAGAACGCTGGGTGGAAGGAACGTTGTGGCTCCTTTCAGTTTCCAGAACTTTCTGTCATCGAAATATGAGGAAAAGGTGTTTTTGGGCCAAATTTTGAGGTTTGCATGGGATTCTGGGTAACAGAACCTAATGTGAGCCCTACAAGCAACCCCATCTTGGATTGCCTTAGGTGTCTAGTTTTAAAAAATGCACAGGTTTGGTAGGTTTCCCTATGTGCCGTCTGATATATATGCCAATATCCAAAGCTAGGCACTTTGCAATAAACAGCTCTGTTTTCTTTGTGAAAATGTGATGTGTCCAAGTTGTGTTTTGAGGCATTTCCTGTGCCGGTCACTAGGCCTACCAACAGAAGTGAGGTACCTGTTTTATCGGGAGACTTAAGGGAAAACCGGATAGAGGTTAAGTTATTGCTCCTCTCAGATTCCAAAACTTCCTGTCTCCAAGATGTGAGGAAAAAGTGTTTTTTGGCCTCATTTTGAGGTTTGCTAAGGATTCTGGGTAACAGAACCTGATGAGAGCCCCACAATTCAGCCCATCATGGTTTCCCCTTGTTGTCTAGTTTTAAGAAATGCAGAGGTTTGATAGGTTTCCCTAGGTGCCAGCTAAGCTAGAGGCGAAAAAATCCACAGCTAGGCACTTTGCAAAAAACAGCTCTGTTTTCCTTGGGAAAATGAGATGTGTCGACATCGTGTTTTGGGGCATTTCCTGTCGCGGGCACTAGGCCTACCCACATAAGTAAGGTACCATTTTTATCAGGAGACTTGGGGAAATGCTGGGTGGAAGGGAGGTTGTGGCTCCTCTCAGATTCCAGAACTTTCTGTCACTGAAAGTAG